>NC_081842.1:5082972-5172515 GCF_963259705.1 Myotis daubentonii
CCGCTCTGCAAGCTTCAGTCATTCCATCTGCTGAATGGGGGGATTTTAATCCCTGCCTCACGGTGCAGTGATGGGATGCCCTTCACAGCATGTGTACAACTCACAGCCCAAGCTGCCCTATGGGAAGAGCCGGGGACGCTATAGACCCCTTCTCAGAATCCTAGTGGGGGGTTTGTGTTTTTTAAATATATATATATTTATTTATTTATTTCAGAGCGAGGGAGAGGGGGAGAGAGAGAGAAACATCAATGATGAGAGAGAATCACTGCTTGGCTGCTTTCTGCACACCCCACACTGGGGATCAAGCCCGAAACCTGGGCATGTGCCCTGACCGGGAATCGAACCGTGACCTCCTGGTTCACAGGTTGACACTCAACCACTGAGCCGCGCCGGCCGGGCCAGAATCCTAGCTTGCATGCATAATGGAAAATGTAAAAGGAAACCAATTACACATGGACATGCACAGGGAGTGATGTTGTGGGAAAGTGCCGCACGGCTTCTCTGTCGGGCAGTAGGCCGGAGGCAGGTCTCAGAGCGACTGCAGTCTCGAAGCAGCGACAAGAAGTGGCATTCCGAGAGGCCGCACAGCAGCCACGTGGCAGGGTACCTGCGACCTGGACCGGTGATGGAGCCGGTGCTGCCCACGCTGCTACCCTCTGTCGCCTCCATTCAGTAACCGCAGACAAGGCTATGTTTTAGTTGGACGCTAGTGTAAGTTCAGACGCAGGTTTTCCCCCCCAGGCTCATTCATGGACAGTGAGGAGTCACTTCTGGGGGCAGCAGGGGTGAGGACAGGAGGACTCACCCCTCACGGGAGGTGGGGGCCCTCGGAGGAGGGTGGAGCAGAGCAGTCTGCCTCCTGCCCCTGCCCCCTTCCCTCCCGGGAAGCCAGCGCCGAGTGACAGCGTCCGGAGGCGGAGTCGGCCAGGCCCTCTCTTCATTTGCCTGAATGTGAAGTTCAGAGACACGCGCGCCTCTCGCACAAGAAAGCTGTGGGTGGAACACTTTAAATGTCAAACCCACCTGAGCTGGGGGCAGGGGGGCCGCCAAGCCTTTGATTGTTCATTACTTTGGGAGCATTTCAAGCTTTCAGAGCTGAGCAGTTGTCAGCGTGGAGGGGCTTTTAGCGGCTTTTCCCCACCCTCCCCCCCTCTCAATTATTCCTCCTCCAGCTCATCAGGTGGCCGAGAGCACATCCCACCTGGGGGGCAGGGCTCGCCACCCCGGGAGTGAAACCCGAGGCCAGGAACTGCCCCCTCAACCTGGCAATGACCTCCCACCTCTCAGCACAGGGGCAGGCATGACCGCCCCCCCCCGCCCCCCCGCCCAGCCCCTTTCACAGATGAACAGACACACCCCTTTCACAGATGAACAGACACCAAAACAAAGGAGCCTCGTCTCCTGAAATCACCAGCACTAAGAACCCTGTCATCCTGGGGCACTGATGGCCATCCTGTCCCCTTGGAAGGTCTCCTGTTTGAGAACTGAGCTGTCACAGAGAAAGCAGTCGAGCCCACAGACACTGGGAAACAGAATCCGCACAGCTGGGCCCTGGATCGCCCTGTTCCTGAAGCCTCAGCGCCCAGCCTCAGGGAGGACCTCCACCACCGCGTCCGTCCCCTCTGAGGCCTAAGCCAGTTGGAGCTGAGTTTCTGCCACTTGCATGTGACAGAATCTTACTGGCTATATTCCAAAACAAGTCTGCGACAGCACGCCTGTGCTCAGCGGAACGCTCTGTGCAGAGGGCAGCATCCAGGAGGCCGCACGGTGAGACGGCTCACGGGGTCAGCTGCCCACACCTGGCTCCTCCCCAACGGGCATCAGAGCGTGGCGTTTCCGCGTCTGCAAGTTTGCGGGGCTTCTCCCTCGGGAGTCAGTCACTGTCCCTGTGCGGACACCCTCGCCGTGAGGCCTCTTCCAAACCTCCCCAGTGGACGCAGCAGAGACCACGAGGTGAAGGCTCAGCCGTGACCACTGACCTGCCAGGCCCTCCTCGGCTCCTCCGGGGAGCAGGGCAGGGCTGGGGCTCTGAGCTCCGCTGGATGCAGGGGAGCCTCCCTCCAGGGGAGGCTTCTGGGAGGGGCTGACCCCCCGGGGAAGGAGTAGGCCACCAGAGACCAGACTCAGGCGTCTCTGTCCCTAACAATGACACCAGGCGCCGTCTGGATCCCTGACCCAGGGCTCTTCCAACCCCAGCCCTGCAGCCCGGTCTCCCCTGAGCTTCCCGGGGCTGAGGCCTGCCCGGGGCTGCCCGCACAAGGCCCCCACAGCCCAGCCCTCCTCCTGGCTCGCTCATCAGCTTCCCACAGCCAGGAGGGAAGAGGCAGGTGCTGGTCCCGATTGGAACCCCCACCCTTGGGCCCCCAGAAGTTATTAACGATGCCAGGAAAGACCCCTGATTCAACAGCCCCCCCGCTGAGCTCCCGTCATCCCAAGCGCCCCTTCTCTGCCATGTCACCCACACCAGCATGGGCCGCCGACCCTGGCAAACGCGCACTGGGCAACTCTAGCGTTAGTTGCCACGAGGGCCAACGTGGGGCTGAGCTGGTTTCACGTTGGAATCTTCTCTTCGGTTCCCACTGCCGATGAAATTTCAGGTCTGAATCCCAGGTGAGGGTGAATGAAATCTGACAGACTGGAATAATTGTCAGATTGACGTTCACGGGCAATTCTGTGCCCACGCCTGCCGAAAACCTCATTTCAGGCATCAGGTGGGATCTTTGAGCTGAAATCACATCTCCACCCACCCCTGGACTCTGAATGGGATGAGAAAATTAGGCAGCCATTACCTCCTCTACGAAGATTCATGAAGAATAGGCTGGAGATAAAAGAGGCATTTTCCTTCTCTCCTGGGCGAAGTGAATGCCCCGTTATATCAACTCACTTCCCGAGAGAGACAAACGGGCACAGGGAGCCGTGTTGGTGGAAAATGCATGCACATCTGACTCCTATTCCTCTGACTTTTAAGGAAACAGAGGTAACTAGACAAACAACCCCGAAAAAGTAAACCTCTTCTCTTAGGTATTTATTTTAAAAGCGACCTTCTGGGAATGTCCTGGGCTTGACACAAAATTCATCATGAACTTGACCAGTGAGTTCACAGTGGGCCCCTGGGTGTAATGTGGCGAAGACCAGGCAGAATTAATTTCGTTGTTTGCTGGGCTCTGCCACGGATCCAGCAGGACAGAGAGGTGGGGAAGTGCACGCCCCACTCCTCCAAACCTAGCTTATGCTCAGAAAGGTGTTCAAGGGAGGGACGGAGCTCTGTCCCCCAGGCTCCCCTTCTGTGCACCCCTCTGCTCCCGCGGTGGGGAGTGCAGACCCACCTGGGAAACGTGTTTCTACCTCAAGGCCCCGAGGGCATGACACACAGCTGTCACAGGGAGCCTTGCCCCTGACACGGGACCCAGGAGAGCTGTCCACAGCCCCAGGCAGGGTGCTGTCCAGCAGCCCTGAGCCCTGTGTCCCCCTGTACCTCCTGCTGAGCCTCGGGGGACCGGGCGAGGCTGCGTGAAAAATGTCCCTGGTTGTCTATGGACACGTTTTCCAAAAACTGACAGTGAACATGTATGTGCCGGGAACGTTGTTCATTTGCAGGGACTCTTCCTGTCTTCCAGACTGAAGGTGGTCAAAAGGGATGGAACCAGTCAGGAGGCCTTTCCCGTCCTCGCGCGTTTTCGGTTGCGCACGGGCTGACCGTCCGATTGAGGGGAAATTGCCCCACATCTCGGTTGCTTCGCTGGTGAAATGATCGTGGTTTTTGCATTACGAAACCTTTTTTCACGCATACCTTCCTGAGGGAGGTCTGATGGCGTGCCAGGGGCGGTGGGGGTTCCCTGGTCGATGGTACCTTCTTGGAGCACTCTTATCTCATTTTGCAGCAAGGAAACGGAAGCTCAGCGTGGTTAGATGACTTGAGCCAGATCAGAGATTTAATGATGGACCCACCCACCAGGCCTTCCTCCAAAGCCCACACTCTTCGGCCCAGGACCATAGGAAGATCTTCTCTCAGGAAGTGTGGGCGGGAAGGGCTGCCGTTGGAAATCTGGTCAAGTTCCCGCCCACGATGGAGGAAACCTCGAGGTCTAGAGGTGGGTCCCAGGGCTCCGCCCTCAGGCTCTCCAGCAAGCCGCTGCAAAGCTTTTCTGAACCCAAAGTCTCCCTCACATGCCTTGTTCTTTACTGAAAGAATTTTGATTTTACCAAATCAACCGTGACGTGAGCCGCATAAACACCGCAATTCATGTCGTCTATTTTTACCTCTATACCTGGCGGCAATAATAGCATCGAGCAGTGGAGATGCTCCATTTGGTGAGCAAATGGGTCGTGGGAAGATAAGTAGTCAGAGAGCCAATTACCTCTTGCAGAGAAGTTCTGATGCATTGCCTACCCCTCACTCCCCCTCAAGTCTCCACACAGCACAGAGAGTGGTTAGAAGCCCAGCCATCAGCCAGGACCCAAGGCCAAAAGGAAGCCAGCACTACCGGGCCTCTTTCCCTGGCACTTCGTCACAATCAGCAAACACACAGCCCTTTGTGTCCTTTACAGAGACTCTGATCACAGCGGTACATCCCAACACGGGAAATCCCGCCGGTCCCGCCCAGCGTGGCTTCAGATGGCCAGTTCCTCTGACTTCCAACGTTACCCGAGATTCTAACTCCACAGCTCCGTAAGAATGCAGGAAAGCTGTTCTGTAGATCAATCCCTAGGTGTATCGACCCGTGTATTATTTATTCTTATGCAATTAGCAACCACTTTTCTGAAAAAAAAGGACAGCGGGCCTGGATAAATGAAGGACATCTGGGCTGAATCAATAAATCTCTTTGTGTCTTGTTGCCAGCAGCAATTCTGCTGCCTTATGGACGCTGGAATCTCACACTGAGCCCGGTTTAAGAGCCGAATGAGTAAACAGAGCTGTTATGAGTAATTAGTATCCAATTAGGTCAAAGGTTTCTTGTCTGTGTGAGTCAAGGCCTCCCTTTTTTTCCAACCTCTGGGAAGAGCTGAGTAGGCCAAGCCTCTGTTTATAAAGCAAAGTCTATGCTGATGGCCGGGGGCATTTTATGAGTTGTTAGGACCTGCACATCTTGAGTTTACTCGATTTTTTAATTTTTATTGCCCCTTCCTTGCTGCTGGTGAAAGGGGCAAGACTGGCCCCCAGAGATCTCGGTCCTTCCTCTCTGTGCTCATCTCCGAGGAGCTCCCAGCTCAGCAGCATCACCCAGAAGCGACACCCTGACTCAGAGGGAAGGCCATGACCCTGCCCTCTGGGGGGAAAGGTCATGACACTGTTCTTTTCATCACTGACCTGTTTCAAATGAGAAACCTGGAGTCAGAGCCTCCCTAATAACCAGAGTGTGTCTTGATTTGTGTTTATTCCAACTTTGTATTACGACAACGTTCCAATATGCAGAAAAGGTAAAAGAACGCAATGAACATGGGTAGACCACGGCTTAGAGTCACCAATTAAGATTTTGCTGAACCCTTTGAAAGTGATTTGCTCTGTTAATATGTCTGCATGTATCGCCTAAGAATAAGGACATTCTTTTATGCAACCAAAGGAATATTATGAAGAAGAATTTACTTCTTTTACCTTATCGAAGTAATTAGAGTAACAGTGCTTATCATGTCTCCTTATTATCCTTGCAGAGCCTATAGGATCTGTAGTAATGCTTCTGTTTGGCTCCTGATGTGGTAATTGGTGACTTCTCCCTGTTTTTCTGAATAGGTCTAGTAAGGGATTTATCGATTTCATTTAAAATTGTTTTCCAATGAGCCAGCTATGGATTTCATTCACGTTATCTTTTGTTTGTTTTTTATTCCATTGATTTCCACTTTTATGTTTATTACTTCCTTCTTATTTTTTGGTTTCGTTTGCTCCCTCTGCCCCGCCCCCCCCACCCGCCCCGGCATTTTAAGTTTAAGTGTGGATCATTTTTTTAAGCTATACCCACAAATGTGGCCAGGTTGTGTTTTTATTCTTTAGTTAAAAATATTCTTAACCCCCCTTATGATTTCTTCTTCGACACACATGTTATTTAGAAGCATGTGGTTTAATTTTTTAATATTTGGAGATTTTTTTTCAGATATTCTTCTGTTGTTTTTCTGTTAAATTCTGCTGTTGGGCAAAGCATAAACTTTGTATGATTTCAGACTTTTTATATTTGTCAAGGCTTATTGTGTGACTCGGCACCTGGCCGATCTGGGTGTATGTTCCTCGGTCACTTGAAAGAAATGGCTGCTCTGCGGGCCTCGGGTAGATATGTTTGCATCAATTAGGCCAAGCTGACGAACAGTATTATCCTTACTGAGTTTCTGTTGGCTTGTTTTGTATATTAAGAGAGAAGTGCTAACATTTTCAACTAAAATTGTTAATTTGCCTCGTCTTTCAGGACTGACAGTTTTGCTTCATTTACTGTGTATGTACACATTCAGGACTGTTAATTTTTTTGGTGTATTGACCTCTGCCACCTTATAATCTCTGTCTCTGTTAATAATTCCTCTTCTGAAGTCTGTTTTCTCTCATGTTAATAAAGCCACTCTGACTTTATTTTGCTTATAGTGTGCATGGGGTGTCTATTCCATCTTTTACATGCCTTTGTCATCACCTTTAAAGTAGGTTTTTTAGTAGATCACACATACCTTTGTCTGTCTTTTTTATTTTAGAAGCTCTGTCTTTTAATTGGAGTGTGCACTATTACACATGTTAAAATTTTGAATATGGGTGAACCTAAACCTATCACGTTTCTACTTTTTTCTATTTGCCCTAACCCTTCCTTATTTCCTCTTTCCTCTTTTCCTGCTTTCCTTTGGATTAAATGTATATGTATATATTTTTTTATTTTTCTATTTATCGACGCTATTGGCTAATGACAAGCTATACTTTTTGTTTCCTTATTTTGAAAGTGATTAAGGTTTGTAATATTCAATATTAACTTACCACCGTCCATATTATGCCACTTCTTGTATAATGGACAATTCTTAGGACATTATATTTCTCTTTCCTCCCTGTTGTTGGTGCTATTTTGTTGTTGTCACACTTTATTTCTCTTATAATTTTAACCCCACAATACATGTTTACATTTGGCTTTGATATTCAGTTACCTTCCAAAGGACTTTTTAATGAGGCAGTAAGTTAATATTTACCATATATTTACCAATTTTTGGCACTCTCCATTTCTCTGTATACACCCGAACTTTCATGTCATCACAGGTTTCACATTCCTGTGATTTAAAGAACTTGGCTTCTATTTATTGTAGAGCAGATCTCCTGCAAGTGAATTCTTGCAGCTTGTGTTTGTCTGAAAAGATTTTATTTCCATTTTTCAAAGGATTCATTTCCCTGAATAGAATTATAGGTTGACAAGATTTGCTTGCTATCTATCTATCATCTATCTATCTATCTATCTATCTATCTATCTATCTATCAATTTATCTATCTATCACCAATTTATCTCCCTTTAATATTTTGTTCCTTAGGGCCTGCATAATTTCTGACGAAAAGTTCACAGTCATTCTTACCTTCCTTCGTTTGTGCATATGTTTATTTTCTAACTCTGCTTTGAAGAATTTAAAAATGCTACCAACTATGAACAAGGGTTCCAATTTCTCCACATTCTTGCCAAAATTTATCATTTTCTGTCTTTTTTTACCAAAAAAAAAATAATGTTAGCATTTCCTGTGGGTATGAAGTGTACTGAATTATAGTTTTGATTGACATTTCTTGACTCACTAATGATGCCAAGCATCTTTTCCCATGCTTATGACCAAACTTTTAACAATTAGGTTATACCAACTATCCCAAAGCCTGGAAAAGGAGGGAAAGCGACACAATCTATTCCATGCAGCTATATTAATCCTGATTTCAGCACCTAGCAACGAAAATACAAAATAAAGAACACTACACCTAAACCTCACTTGGATATAATTTTAAAATCCTAAATAAAGTAGCTGCAAAATAAATAGTATCTCAAAAGGATTTTCTAGCCATGACCCAGGAAAACTAATCTTACCTTGGAACTCCAAAAGGGTTCAATATTAGCAAATCTGACATCATCATGCTTTACGTCAGCAGCCCCCACTTTTAATAATAGTTTAAAGGGCATTAAATAACACCTAAAATATAGTCCCAAAATAAAGTAATCCTTAGGGGAAACTAGAGGATACTCCTTTCACATAATAATCACATGAACATCGTACTTAACAGTGAAACACCGAGGCATTCCCGTTAAAGCACTGAGGGACATCAGAATGAGGGCAGGTGTGTTTGCTTCAGTATTACTGCTTCCTGTTGCTTAAGAAGATGTGACTCATGTAATAGGATCTGAAAGAGAAATACAATCTATGACCACTGGGACAGAGGGGACGAAAATGTATTATATACCAACAATATGAGTAGATAACCGAAACACTTAAGGGAATCAACTCTGAAACACTCAGAATTTACAAGAAAGCTTAGCACCATGGCCAGGTTTTTTAAAAAAATGCTAAATGTACAACAGTCAATGGCTTCTTCATAAACCAATAGGAAGCAAACAGAAAATATACTCCCCTGGGCAGAAAAGATTAAATTTTTATTAGCAACATGAGGTAAACCACAAAACTTGACTGATAAACACACAAATATAAGGAGGAACAGCACATAATGGAATGTTATACAGTCATTAAAAATCTGTAATGATGTGTGAAAATCATTCTGGAAAAAGCAACATGGAATAAACAAAAAGCAGAATTCATAGAATATATTCACATGATTCTTTTTTCATAGAACAGAAATTATATATCAGTCCCCAAAATAGAAATGACTGCAAGTAAACCTAAGAGGTTTTAATACTTATTATTTTTGTGAGATGGATTATCAGACCATTTTCAATTTCTGTATACTTTTATGCTATATTTCTACAACAAGCAATTATTACTTTTGAGGTCAGAAAAAAAATTAACTTATTGAATTCATTTGAATTTAAATCCAAGCAACTGAAAAGTAATAAACTTATTGGCTACATATTATTTTCAAGATTCAAGTTTATGAGTCTCTGAATCACCCTGGGCATGAGAGTGTTGCTAAAACATGGGTTAATACCCAAGAGCAAAGAGTCTGGGACAATGTTCAAGTGGACAAGCATAGAAATATTTCTCTGGCTCCCCTGAGCTGGCCGGACTGCCTAGAAACTAATGTAAGAATATGAAGATGACATCATTGCAGGTGTTCTTTCAAAGCAGAGCGTAAGTTTATAATGCTCTGGCTGACAAAACTGGAAGGGAGACAAGATTTTAAAAGCCTCAGATATTCTCTTTGTCGATGCTCGCCATCTTTATCTTCAAATAGAAGTATTTGTATTTCTTCTTTCTGCCCCTTAGGCTCTGGCTCTTGCTAAGAAATGTCTCATGAACTTCAGAAGAGGAGACAAACATAAGAGGATAGTACACAATGTTCTATTTTTTTAAGACTATAAATATTTTAATGTCTAGAAGAGACCACCTATCATGAAAACTTCAGATCTTCCTTAGTCTTGTAAAACATTAACTATACAGTTTATCATAGTTTCCAAGCTCAAGTGGTATATGCCAGATTGGCCTAAAACATTTGAAAATAGCCTGAATATTTGTAAAAGATGGACATACTAGGAAAGAGTAATGTCAAATTTAATAACTGAAAAATAATATATGCTGCCAATAGAAAAGATGAAGCACATAACCTTGACCGAATTCTTTTACTAAAATCAACACATAATGCTACTGTCCCAACAGAACCTAATCCTTGCTGATAATCCAATAAGTATTTATTAAGTACCTGCTAATACATAGAATTGTGGCGGGCACTGTAGACAGAACTGACAAAATATCTCAAGGAGTTTAGGGAGTAAAAGGGAGAAGAGACAAGTACAAAACTAAATAGAACTCCTACAAATCAACATGAAAAACCAAGTAACTTAATTTTAAACATGGGCAAAATACTTGAATAGACATTTCACCAAAGGAGATACATGAAGGCCGGAAAGCACATGAGAAGTTGCTCACTGGCATTTGGCATCAGAGAAGTGAAAATTAAAGCGGCAGTGAGATGCCATTTCACACCCACCACAGTAGCTAAAGTAAAAAACGATTGGCAACACCAAATGCTGGCAAGATGCAGAGCAACTGGAACTATTACGCATCGCTCCATCGGAGAGAGTGAAATGGTACCACCACGTTAGGGATCTGTCTGGCAGCTCCTTCCACATTAAGTATGTGTCTCTTCTATGACTCAACAATTCCAGTTCCAGGTATTACCCAACAGAAATGACACATGTCGACAGAAAGACATATGCAAGAATTTTTACAGCCAAAATATACACAATAGCCAAAAAAATACATGCCCATCCACTAGAGGGTGGATTCACAAATTGTGGTATGTCCATACATGGACTGCTACTCAGCAATAAAAAGGGAGAGAGAGATTGCTCATAGGCTCAACAACATGTACTAGTAATTATCTCCAAACATCACATGGAGTGACAGAAGTCACACACACAAAGAAGAATCTATGGATTTGAAACTCTAGAACAGACCAAGCTAATCTATGGTGAGAGTTGCCTCCTGGAGATCTGCTGCCTCCAAGGTTGTGAGGGTGGGCCGATAATTAACTGGGAAGGGGCAGAAGGAAATGTTCTGGTGGTGGATAAGCCCTAGGTCTTGACGGAGGTAATGGTTACACAGGTGCACAAGTGTTCAAACTTACTGAACTAAACGCTGAAGACCTGTGCGTTTTATTGTATTTAATTCGTTTGCATATAATTCATTTTTTAAATGTTCAGGAAAGAAAAAATAGAAATGGTAGCTAACTGACATTTGTGCGTTTGCATCACAACGACTACAAGAAGCCTCATATGTGTTATCGTAGCTCAAGCTGCTATGACAAAATATCTAAGCGGCTTAAACAATGGACATTTATTTCTCCGGAGGCTGAAATCCAAGACCAAGGTGCCCGCAGATGCAGTTGTTGGTGAGGGTTTGCTTCTAGATCGCAGATGGCCATCTTCCTGTTGTATCTCAGATGGGGGAGAAAGGACGCTCTGACATCTCCTCCTTTTCTTATAAGGACACTAATCCCATCATGGGGGCCCCATCCTCCTGACCTCATCTAACCCTAATCACCTCCCAAAGGCTCCACCTCCTCAGACCATCACATTGGGGGTTAGGGCTTCAACATATGAATTTTGGGGAGACACTAACATTCAGTCCATAGTATTTGTTCATATCACCTTAGAACATCACATCACCAAAAAGTGCTCATTCAGTCATATGAGAAGTTCAGGAGCAAGCACTGGACGATGAAGCCACAGTCAGGCCAGATGTTGGGTGGAAGCTGGAACCACCTCTGGGGGCCGTCCCTGCAGGAGCTGAGACTCAAACCAAGGTTTCAGAGGAATTAAAATACACCACACATCATGAACCCCTACAGCAGCTTGCAAATAATCAAAAGAGGGGAATTTAAAATCCAAAAGCATAATTACTGTGCAAGAAAGACTATTGGAAACACCAGATGAAGCCACAGAGAGTGTTTTATCTGACGTTTAAACTGACAGAAATCTCACCTCCTGAGGAATAAAACCACATTAACTAAGATATTGACCCATCAGATAGTCACCACTCCTTAGAGTCTGGCCCCATCCACAAAGCATGAAGTGTACATTGGCTATGTGATCTGAAATGAGCACGTGGAAAACCCTACCGAGATACTTAGTTCCTTCACTCAGATATACCCCTTTAGAGCCTTAAAAAAAATTGTCCCTCATTGTCCAGTGTACTTCATATCAGATACCTAGTTGGAATATAAGCAATAAAATAAAGAATTGACTTAATTGGAGAGTTTGCACATATTAGGCGATAATAGATGTTGATGTCAATGTGTTTACAACATTGGTTTTCAACCCTTCCCCCGCCCTAACACCTGTGAGGAGCGAGACGTATAGACAGCTGCCTTCTTGCCCCTTAGAACTGATGCCCCGTGAAACAGTGGTGTTCTTCAGAGCAGAGCAGTGTGACCCCTTTGGGGTTGGGCACACGTGTCATGATGTACATCTCCCCTCCCCCACCAGAAGAATCCCATCGGGGATTAAACGAATTGAGCACCAAAGTGCTCAGCAGGCCAGGGGCCATTCTTTATTTTTCTCTTTCTCCCTAGCGCACTAAGTGGTCTGGCCCTGTTCCTCCACCCCAGCCCCCATTTCTCTCCCCTCCCTCCAGGTCCAACCACACTGGCCTCCCTGCTGTTCTGGAACAGGCCTGGTGCTCCTGCCTCAGGACCTTTGCAGTGGCCGCTCCATCTGCCTGAACACGCTTCCCCAGATGCCCCCATGACCAACACCTTCACCCCCTGCAGGCCTTTGCATGAAGGCCCTCCTCTTAGTGGGCCCAGCCCTGACTCTCCCTGTTTAAAGTTGCAATCTTTCCACCCTCTGGCAAGTTCTCTGCCCTCCTCCCTGTTCTGTGGCCTTTCTTTCCAGTGCACCCAACCCCTTCAACAAGCTGACATTTGCTTGTTTCATTATCTTTACTAGAGGCCCAGCGCACGTAATCGTGCGTGGGTAGGGTCCCTAGGCCTAGCCCGATCAGGGCCAGGGCCATCTTCCACCCGCTTGCCAGTCCCAGCCCCGCCCCGACTGCCCCCTCCACCCCTCCTCCCCCCCCCCCCGTTTGCAGTGGTTCCCCGATCACAACATGGCTCCAGTTCCCCAGAGCATGTGGGCCGGGGGGAGGGACCAAGAGGCTGGCCATTCCACCCACTGGCCAGTCCCGCCCCGCCGCCACTCGGTTCGCCCGTGGTTCCCCCATTCGCCATGCTGCAATCAGAACCTGCAGGCTTGGGCGGAGGGGAGAGACCGAGTGGTGGTCAATGCACCTCATGGCAACTGGGCGAGCACTCATTCCGGTCATTATGCTTATGGTTGCTGGCCTTTTATTATAGAGGATGACTGTATTGCATTATATTTACTATTTGTTATAACATCATCTTATTTGTATGTTGGGTGTTGTTTTTATCTTTCTTGCTCCCTTTGCTATGGTGTAAGTGCCCCTTGGCATTGGCATCTCTTAAGGCACCAAAGACCCTCCCTGTCACATAGCAGGTGCTCAATCAATACTGATCAAACGAGAAAGTATTTCCTCTGCCCCTCTAAGGACCTTAAGTAATGACCATAATGTGGCCACTGTGAGCATTTCTCTCCTCAGCTCTTTCCTCCACCTACCCAACCCTCCACCCGGGAGACTGGAGTCCTGTGTTAACACCAAAGACTCCCAGCGCGTTGGGTGGTCTGGACAAAGCCTGTGGCAGCAAACGCAGGGGAAGCCACTTGGGAAGCAGCCCTGGCCCCCCATTTCCCTCTCCCACCAAGTCCTGCTGGTTCCTGGTAACCACCCAGTCCCCAGACTATGGCATCCAGAACAACATAAATCCCACTTCTACGGGCCCAGAATGGCTTCCGATAAGCATCTAAAGGACCCACTGGCTCAACAGAACACCCGCATCCTCTGGGACCGCACATCCCCAGAGAGGGTCTGGGTGTAACCTACTGCGGCGACCACATGTAGGGAAAAAAAACAAAGGTCCTCGAGCTTTCACCAAGCCTAGAAAGTTCCATGCATGTAGCCACAGCCACAAATACATTAGTTTGGGAAAATTATAGGCAGCAGGCTTATCAATGCAGACAACCCCCTGCCGGCTGCCAGGGGCCTGCATTCCACACACGGAATTGGGGGTGGGGGGCGCCAGAAAGCTCCTGGAGTCCACACCACCCTCGATGTTTGTCTTCGGCGGTATTTGCTGGTTGCCTATATGTTTCAGATTCCGTGGGAAGAGCAGGCCCCGTCTTGCTGGCGTTTGCATTTCAGCCTCAGCTCTGTCCTTAACTTGCTGGAAGCGGCAAGGAATTCGGCGCGCGCTCGTGGACAGGCCTCCACAAGTGCTGGGGAGTCAGCGGGTCCCTGACTCACCTCTCCAGCCAAGAATAAAAATAGAGGCTGATCCCTTAAAGACGATCCTGGGAGATTAAAGGATTTCTAAGCTCCAACCAGACCCGAGATAAGCTGCCTACGTGTGAGCACGGAGGAGCGGCTATTCCAGGGTGCCAGCGCGTCCGGGAAGGGCCTGCAGCCTGACGGGACTTGCCCGCGGCCTCTCCCTCCCAGGGCCCCGTGTCTGCAGGAGAGCGAGCGGAGGCTCGTTCGCAAAGCCCTCCACACCCCCCCCACAACCCTCTCACGTGGTCTCTGCCCCACCCTCTTTCGCGTGGCGGTTTCCAGTTAAAACTCGCGGTTGCCCCCTGGGCAGTGCTGCTCAGTGGTTAGAGCGTTGGCCCACAGACTGAAGGGTCGCAGGCTCGATTCTCAGTCAAGGGCATGTACCTGGGTTGCAGGTTTAATCCCCCGCCCTGGAGTGAGAGGCAACCAGTCGATGTGTCTCTCTCTCATCGATGTTTCTCTCTCTCTCTCTCCCCCCATCTCCCTCCATTCCACTCTCTCTAAAAATCAATAGAAAAATCCTCGGATGAGGACTAACAAAAAAGAAAAACAAAAAGAAAACTCACTGTTCGTGTTGTTTTAAAGGTCCACTCCGCTCATCACAAGCGCCTCTAGTCGCCAAGCGAATCCCTCTCGTCGCTGGTCGCTGGCTGGGACCTCGCCCCGCCCCTGGGAGGACTGCGTTGCGGGCTTCCACACGGACTCCCGTCCTGTCAAGGGCTCACCCAGCGAGGCCGGGACGGGGTGCAGCGCTGACTCGTGAAGCAGGTCCCTTTCGCCAGGCTGGGGAGGCCCTTTCTGGAGGAGGACACGTGTCCAGGCCGCCCCAGCAGGGAGCCTGTCCCCTGCACGGGGCGCACACACCCGACAGCACATCTAGACCGTGGGGTCACCGCCGAGCAGGGCCTCTCGGTGTTATTTCCAGATCTAAGGAGCCAGCCGCCATGCTGTTTGCCCTGGGCAGACCTGAGATTTGCAGCCAAAGGGTGTGATTTCTCGTCCTCTCCCAGGCCCTTGTCGCTCATGCGCCTTGGACAACCTCTGGGCCTCAGTTTCCCTGGCCCTTGTCACTCATGCGCCTTGGACAACCTCTGGGCGCCGTGTCCTCACCTGCAGCTGCCCTCCGTCCTCACCGGCTGTCGGGAGGCCCCCACTGAGATCATACACTTGAACGGGCTCTGTCAAGGCTACAGTACCGAGTAGAGGAAGTTACTTTTTTTTAATCTTTCACCCCAAATGGACAGCTTGACCTTTGCCTCAGGGAAATGGTTTCAAATAAGAAGTGACCATGTTTAGGAACCTCAGTGAAACGGGGATGGAGGTTTTGGTAACTTCCACCTGAATGAAGGGGGTCTGTGCCTTTCACTGGGTCGCAGGTGAGGGGATGTTCCGCGGACCGTGGCTCAGCGCTCCCCGTCCACGAAGCCCCCACGAGCGCTCCCTGGTGGAGCTGACATTGATAAGAGCTCCTGTATGGAGCACCCCCCAGGCCCCTGCCGCTCTGCTAAGAGTGACGGGAGCTTCATCGCAGGAAACCCTCAAAGCAGCCCGGAGACCACAGGGGGAGACCGAGTCTTCACAAGGTCAGGCCTCTCCCACTGGCCCGCGGCCGGGAAGACGAAGGACTGAACCAGGAGCCCCGAGCCTACACCGTGCTGTGCTGCCTCCCACTAAGAAATCATCACTGAACACCCCGATTATACAGGGAGGGAAACTGAGGCTCCAGGAGGAGAAATGACTTGTCCACATCACTCTGGCAGCCAGCCACCCTGAGACCAGCTCCTCTTCCCAGACCAACACCCTTGATGACTTAGATTTTCCTCAAGAAGAAATTCTGCTCAATCCACTTCCAAGGAGCAGCCTGCAGCGTGTCCCTGGGCAGCGCCGAGGCGGCCATCTGGTTCACCCAGACTCTTTCTTCACATCAGGGGATGTGCCCGGCTGCCAGCTAGCCTCACCTTTCCAGGACTCTCCCTTTCTTGGCCCACACGCCGCCCTGTGATACGCCGGGTGCTGTAAATGAGGGTGGCGGGGCGTGCTCTCGGGTTTACTGGAAGTGAAGCTGTTAAAAGCAGTGTAGTAAACAGCCAGCCCAGTCAGCACACGTCAGCAGAGGTGGCGCCGGCCTCGGGCCAGAGCCCTGAAAGCTGTCACCTGCCGGGCAGCCTCACCTGCCCGCACTGGCCCCATTTGGGTCGCCTGGCCAGTTCTCAACGAATGAGAACAGTTTGCTCATAAAATCAGTTCAGCAAGAGTTCACAGAGGACTGTGTCATTTACTGGGAAAAAGAGGTGAAAGTTCCTCATTAGGGATGTGAGGGTGGGGCTCAAACTGGCTTCTTTAAAATACCAGTAAGAAAGAAAGAAAGAAAGAAAGAAAATGTCAGTAAGAAATAAAATATCAGTAAGAAATAAATAAAATAAAATATCAGCAAGAAAGAAATAGAATATCAGTAAGAAATAAAATATCAGTAAGAAATAAATAAAATAAAATATCAGCAAGAAAGAAATAAAATATCAAAAAGGGAGAAATAAACTATCAGTAAGAAAGAGAATGTGGGGGCAAAGCATTAAAGCAATAAAGGGTGACGGGGGCTTCCCTCTGTCCCTCAGCTCCCCGTCCTTGCCCCCTGCCCAGGACAGTGTCGATGGGTGAGCGGCCGTGCCGTGGGTGCAGCGGGAAATGCCGACGCTGCGAATAATCACAGAAGCCATGAAAACAGCTTCCACCCACTGAAACCTCAGCTCAGAGGCAAGGAGTCTGCCAGCCCCTGCCTCGCCTCTCGCCCAGAACAGTCCCTGCCACCCATGGAGCAGCGACTGTGTGTCTTCGATGCCGCCCCTGGGAGCCACACGTGCTGAGACCCTGTGGGTGGCACTGACTGAGGCCGGTTGAGGGAGGGGCCAAGTGGGAGAGGTCCCTGAAAGGGAACGGGAGGGTGGTCAGAAGCACCCTCACTCCCGCATCTAAAGTGCGTTTAGATAGGACCTGGGCTCCAGGTGGCGTTGTGTCAGCAGCGCACACGCTGCAGAGAGCCATGCTCCCCGGTGCAGGTCTGCTGGGCAACCCTTTGGGGGAGGGGTCCCCAGCACCCAAAACAGGGCTCCCTGAAGACCAGCGGTCCCTGATGGGTAAGAGTCAGGCCCCCCGAGAGCAGGAACATCCCTGGACGCGTCCCAGAGCCCATACGGTGCCAGCACAGGAGCTGCATGTGCCGTGCTGGCAGGAGCTGCGTGTGCCAGGCTGGTGGGAGCTGCGTGTGCCAGGCTGGTGGGAGCTGCGTGTGCCAGGCTGGTGGGAGCTGCGTGTGCCATGCTGGCGGGAGCTGAGAGGGCCAGGCTGGCAGGAGCTGCGTGTGCCATGCAGGTGGGAACTGCAAGATTGAGCAAGACAATCAGGACGTGCTCTGGGCCTGCGAGCTCCCGGGCACAGAGACGGGATTGGGGTCTGACTCACAGGCCTCGGCCACACCTCCCAGGGCCTGCGTCTGACAGCTGGAGATTACAGCTCAGTGCAGGGCTGACCTTCGTCTGCACTCGCTCCCAGCGGCAGGCATCTCGGGAGAGAGAGCCAGGCTTCCCCAGCCTGACCCGAGGGAGCAGGGAGCGTTGGCAGCCGTCCCGCGGCCCGCACTGCGGGGGGCAGGTTCTGGGAGCAGACACCTGTCCTTTTGTTTCCCAAGTTCAGGCTGTCCTTGTCCACTAAGCTCTCAGGAATGTGCGATGCTGGTCTCCAGGTGGCTGAGCTCCAGCCCCGCCAGGCCCCGGCGGGAGGATGGGGCAGCCCCGAGCCCTGCAGGACGGTGAGGAGCCCTAGGCCGGCCCTGCGCCTGCGGCTGTCCCAGAGCCACGAGCCCTCCCGGGAAAAGCGGCGAGGAGTGCCACTCAGGCCCGCCAGCTCGTCCTGCCTCTGCGAGGAGCACGGCAGAAAGGAGTGTGGCCATCAAACGACTAAGAGTGTCTCTGGCCATGGACTTATGTGTCAGCAGACACTCCCTCTGAACATGAGCTTTACAGGCCGGCCCGCGCCGGGACCCCCGAATCCATCGGGTCGGTAAGAAGTGGCCGCTGACCCTGAGGCCGCCGCAGGCCACGTGCTGTGTGACCTGGGCCGCCTCCCAGGCGAGGCTTTGCCTGCAGCGCGCCCAGGGCAGCTCTGGTGGAGAGGTGGCCGCTGCACTGAACCAGATGGTTTTCGGAACTGGGATCAGGTAGCAGCCATGGGTTCCCATCCCTCCCCCAAATTCTTGGGGTGCAAAAGGCAACCGGCCGATGGGCTGGCCAATCCCCAGCCGCTCCGGGCCCTGGGCCTGACCGGTCACCCAGGACACCGGCAGGCGCTCTGGGAAGAACCCCGCTTCCACAGTTGACTCCGAATGTGTGAGTCACCCTGCCTGGTGCCACCGGGGGCCCGCGTGGAGCAGAGATCGCCCCGGCAGGCGATTTACCGATTTACCGCTGCAGCTTCAGGCGCTGAGGGGACAGTGCACTTGCAGAGAAAGTCTCAATCACCCCGGGCAGGGCAGCAGCGGGCTTTGGCTGGCTCCCAGCGGGGAGGCTCCTGTGAGCCCAGCCGCCCCTCCCCATCCTCCCCCTGCTTATCTGACTGCAATTCCCCAGGCCCCATAAACAGGAAAGTCACTGGAAGTCCCTGATAAGAGGCTGCCCCTCCTGGGCGCGCCTCACCTGTTCTCCCACGCCCAGGTGCCTTCTGCTGCCACAGCAGGCTCCCTCGTCCTGGGTGACAGCCCACCAGCTCGGGCCCGGCCTCCTTCCAGGCCCCAGGCGACGTCTCCCTCCACAGAGAGCATCCTGGGCTCTCGGGCTTCCTAAGGCGTCACAGCTCCACGTCAGTCACCTTCCTCCAGGCCTGCCCTTCTCCGGGCCGCCCTCTTCGCCTCCCTCCCAGAACGTGGTCTCCCCAGGGTCACCGCCCCGTGTCAGCCCCTGCACTCCTTCAATGTAATCGAAAATCACGTTGGCTGCTGTGGCAGCTCAACCCAATGGCAGCTCGAAATGAGAGCGATGCAGAGTCCCGCAAAACCCCTCTCTGATGGGCACCGCCTGG
Source organism: Myotis daubentonii (assembly GCF_963259705.1). Lineage (NCBI taxonomy): Eukaryota > Metazoa > Chordata > Mammalia > Chiroptera > Vespertilionidae > Myotis > Myotis daubentonii. Next base: position 5,102,041 of record NC_081842.1, read on the forward strand.
CCTCCTAGCCCCCCGCCGTACTGATCTGTGGGGATCGGGAGCTCAACACCGCTCCGCATTCGTTCCTGTCGTGTCTTCTCTGTTTAATTTGGTCATGCCTTTCTGTCGTTCACAGTGATTTCCTGTCGTTTGGGAACCCACTACAGATGTCTTCTGTGGACCAACTTAGATCAGTGATGGCGAACCTATGACACGCGTGTCAGAGGTGACACGCGAGCTCATTTTTTGGGTTGATTTTTCTTTGCTAAATGGCATTTAAATATATAAAATAAATATCAAAAATATAAGTCTTTGTTTTACTGTGGCTGCAAAGATCAAAAAATTTCTATATGTGACACGGCACCAGAGTTAAGTTAGGGTTTTTCAAAATGCTGACACGCCGAGCTCAAAAGGTACGCCATCACTGACTTAGATTACTATTTAAAAAGCATTTCAGCCCTGGCCAGTGTCGCTAAATGGTTAGAGCGCCGGCCTACGCACCAAAGGGTCTCAGGTTCGATTCTCTATCAAGGGCATTTACCTGGGTTGTAGGTTCAATCCCCGGCCCTGGTTGGGTGTGTTCAAGAGGCAACCAAGAGGTGTGTCTCTCTTCTCCCCACCGCCCCCCCCATTTTGTCCCCCTCTTCCTCCTTTCCATTCTCTCTGAAAATCCATGGAAAAAATACCCTCGGGTGAGGGTTAAAAGAAAAAACAAAACCACGTTCAGTTATGGCCGCGCCAACCCTGCCAGCCCACAGTTTGCTTTCCTCTCCTTCCTCAGAGGTAATAACACAGGCTGCCCGCCTGCGCCATCGCTTTGCCAAAAGCCAGAGATGCGAGAGGCTGTGTGGCTCAAGCGCTCCATGTTACTGATGAAGACGCCAGGCAGGGGAGCGGGAGGGGTGCCGAGAGGCCCCAGCGTCCCCACCCAGACACTCCCACCCACGTCCCCTGCGGCCACTGGCTCAGCACAGGAGATCCTAACAGTGGGCAGCTGGACCCCTGCCCTGGGGGCAGCCGCTGGGCGGGAGGGGGGTGGGGAGTCTGTGAAGCAACGACACTTACAAGCCACAGCAGCCGTCCGCTGATGCACAAACCGCTGCGCTGGCCACACCAGGGAGACGGTCCAGCCGCGAAAAGGAGGGAAGTCCCCACGGGCTGGCCTGGAACCTGGACAAATCAGGGACGGGGAAGAGCCGGTCAGAGACTCCGCTTCATGCGAGTTCGTTCGTGTGAAGCGTCCCGAGCCGGCAGACCTATGGCAGGGGAAGCGGCTGTGGCTTCTAGAGACGGGCTGTGGGAGGTGGGGTGCCCCTGGCGGCTGCTGGGCCGGAGGGGAATGGAAGGTTCTGGGTTAGAAGGTGGTGGTGGCTGCACAGCCTCGTGACTCACTCAGAACCACAGCTGTGCGCCTTGTTGTGGTTTAGACGCTGAGTTTGGCAGCACGTGAACTGCGTCTTCGTTTCTGAAAAGCAGCCACGGGGACCCTTCTGCTGGTGGCCCGCGAGGAGGCAACGGGCGTCAGGGCGGGTCCTCTCCTCTGCTCCCCCCGCCCAGCTCTCCAGAGGGTGCAGTGTGGCAGGGAGGGCCTCTCGGGTGGGGTTACCCCGGAAGGGCCTTGCAGGGCAGGGGCACCCCTGAGCGCTGCCACTTGGTGGGGGGGAGGGGGCGGCCCGGTGCCTGCAGCAGCTCCTTGCAGTAGCGTGTCCCCTGCCCAGCCCGACTGCAGGGTAGCCCAGCGTCCTTGGGCCAGGGCTGCATCCGGAGGAATTCTGGACGGCAGCCCCTCCTGCGGGGGTGGCAGCGAGCGGCCCTCCCACGGCTGGGCAGCAGCAGGGGGCACGGGGCCTGGAGCCGCGCCAGTGTGGGCGGGAGGGGGCCCTGATCGAGGTTGGCAGGAATCGGGCAAAGGAGAGAAGCAGCAGCGAGGGTGGTTTCAAAAAATTACCGCCCCCTCCATCAGTGGGAAGCTAATGGCTTTCATGTGGGCTGCCGGCTGCCGGGGCGGGAGGCGCAGCTCTTGGCTCCTGGCTCCTGGAGGGCTGCCTGGGCGGGGATGGGGGCTCAGGACAAAAGTTCAGGCCGCCCACGCCAGACCCCGCCCGCAGCAGCTCTGTCCCTGCCCTTGACAGTGGTCCCAGTCATTGTCCTGCAACCCCAGGTACATGCTGAGGCCAGGAGGGACCAGGCCACACACACCACACACACCACACATACCACACTCACACCACACACACCACACACCATACACACACCACACCACATACCACACACACCACACATACCTCACTCACACCACACACACCACACATACCACACTCACACCACACACACCACACACCATACACACACCACACCACATACCATACACACACCACACACACCACACATACCACACTCACACCACACACCACACACACCACACACACCACACTCACACCACACACACCACACATACCTCACTCACACCACACACACCACACTCACACCACACACAGGGAGGGCAGGAGAAGCGAGGCCTGCACCCACCAGAGATCAGCACGCAGGCCTCCCCATTATCGCACCATGAGACCCGCTTTGATGTAGCACTTGGTATCTTCAAAGGGCTTCACACACACTAACTAATTAAGCACCCACCTGGTGGGTCCGGGCAAATCCAAGAAAGGACCAGCCAGGACGCCCTCCTCCCCCCCCCCCCCGCCCCCCGCAGCCTTCCCCCCCACCCGCTGTCTCCCGGAAGGAGGTCAGAGGAGGTCAGAGGGCAGGGCCAGCTCTCCAGGTGCTAACGGGTTGAAGAAGCAGGAAGAGAAGGGGGCTGGTGGCTGGTGACCTGAGGTCACCTCTAGGTGACATCCCACCTCACATGAGCACCATCTGCTGGCCTCCGGCCTGCCACCTGGGAGAGCCAAGTTGAATGGGGGTGGGGGGAGGGAGGGGCTCCGAAGGCCCAGGCGGCAGCTGCCCCTGTCACTCCCTGTGCTGGCAAAGGTAGGGCTCAGAGGGGCTCATGGAACTAGTTCGTTCATTTCTCATCTACGGGAGTGACTCATGGTTACTCCATCCACAGGCCTCCTCCCGGGAGGAGCGGCCCAGGTCCGCACACCGATGACTCTATCTGAGAAGTTCCCCACCGTCTGAACTCATCGTGGAAGACGGTTATGCTAGTGGGCTGGAAAAGAGAACATTTCCCTCAAGCGAAGGAGCTTCTAGGACCTGCAGTCCCCTCTTCGTTTGTCTGTTTGTTTGTTTATTTGTTGCTTGTGGATGGCTGACCCTGGGCAAAATCTCCGCCCCCGTTCAAACCCCATGTGGATGCAGGCCCCTTCCTCGCTCAGAAACAGTCACACACAGCAAGACGTAGGAAGGCCCGGACCCTGGAGCTGGAAAGACGTGCTGAGCCATTGTCTCACCGTGGGAAAGGCCAACCTTGGTGGAAGCAGCTTTCTCTGACCCGGTCACTCCCGGATCGGTACGTCCAGGAGGAAGTTTGAAGAGGAACCGCCCACCTCAAAGCCAAGGGCACACAGCTGGGCCGGCGTTAAAGGCAGCTGCTCGTTTTCGGTCTCAATGATCATTTCAGCACATAAATAAAGGATAAAGAAATACACTCACTAGTTTTTAAGACATGGAAGAGAAGACAAAGAAATAAGGTCAGAAAGAGACACGGCGACAGAAGCCGCTGGACACAACCTCTAGAACAACTTCAGAAGAGAGCACGCGAATTCCCGGGAACTTTGTTCTGAGCCCTTCACCGGAAATCTTACCCATTTTCACTTTCTTTTTTAAAAAAAAACTGTGGGTTTTTTAAAAAATGAAAACCGGTTCCTAAGTGCTGCTGTGGACATTGTCAGTGCAAGGCATGAACTCGGGGCGGGGGTGTCGTTTCACAGTTTAATCTGGTGAATGGTGCTCAGGTCCGAGCGATGTGAAGTGCTAGCTGCGTGGACTTGGTGGGCTCCTGATTGGCGCGATGGGAATGCTCAGCTACCCAGCCAGGTCAGCTCGCATGTGCTCGTTAGAAGGTGTGCGCTTGGTGTTCTCAATTAGCGGCAACTTGTTACACGTGCTAAAGGATTAAAGAAGCATTGACTCACTCAATGACTTCAGGCTGCCTAACCCCTTCTGGATTTGTGGGGCCCCCCACCCCCCGCCTTCCTCAGGCTGGCGTCAAGACTACATGAGATGTTGTCTAGCTGCTATCAGACACTTTTTGCCCCTGGGTCCCCCCCGCCCCCATAATAAATTTTAAACACCTTAGAAAAAATCAAATGATGACAAACTGATTCTAAAACTTATATGAAGAAGCAAAAGACTCAAAACATCCAACACAATATTGAAGGAGAACACCGAAGTTGGAAGACTGACATTATCGGACTTCAAGACTTACTATAAAGCTACAGTGATCAACACGGGGTGGTACTGGTGAAAGAAGAGACAAATCGTAGATCAATGGAACAGGAGGTCAACAGAGAACCCAGAAGCATGACCTCCATGACATCGTCAACTGACCTTTGACAGAGGAGCGAAGACAATACAATAAAACAAAACAGTCTTTTCAACAAATGGTGCTGGAACAACTGGACGTCCACATGCAAAAAAAAAAAAAAAGAATCTAGACACAGATCTTCCACTTTGAAGAAACATGAACTCAAATGGATCATAGATTCAGATGCAAAATGCAAAATGATAAATCTCCTAGACAATAACATAGTAAAAAAAACACAACTAGATAATTAGATAACTTTTAAAAATACAACATCAAAGGCAGAATTCAGGAAACAAAAATTGATAAACTAGACTTCATTAAAATTAAAAAATGTCTGCTCTGTGAAAGACAATGTCAAGAGAATAAGAAGACAAGCCACAGACTAGGAGAAAATATTTGCAAAAGACACATCTGATAAAGGGCTGTTAACTAAAATATACAGAGAACTCAAAAAACTCAATAGGAAAACAACCTGATTAAAAAAATGGGCAAAGTCCTCAACAGACACCTCATCAAAGAAGATACACAGACGGCAAACAAGCACATGAAAAGATGCTCCACGTCTTATGTCATCAGGAAGATACAATGGAAAACACCGAGATACCAGGGCACACCTATTAGAATGGCCCAAATCCAAAACGCTGACACCACCAAATGCTGGCGGGGATGTGGAGCAATAGGAACTCTCAGTCATTGTTGGTGGGAATGCAACACGGTGCAGCCACTCCGGAGGACAGTTTGATGGTTTCCTACAAAACTGAACATACTCTTAGCAAACAATCCAGCAATCACACTTCATGTTATTTACCCAATGGAGTTGGAAATGTATGTCCACACGAAAACCTGCACACGGGTTTTTATAGCAGCTTTATCTATAATTGAAACTGTGGCCACACAGACATGGAATATTATTCATCACTGAAAAGAAATGAGCTATTAAGCCAGTGGTTCTCAACCTGTGGGTTGCGACCCCTTTGGCAGTTGAACGACCCTTTCACAGGGATCGCTTTAGGCCATCCTGCATATCAGATATTTACATGACGATTCATAACAGTAGCAACATTACAGTTATGAAGCAGCAACGAAAATAATTTTATGGTTGGGTCACAAGATGAGGAACTGTATTTAAAGGGCCAGAGGTTGAGAACCACTGTATTAAGCCATACAAAGACATGGAGGAAACTTAGATGCGCATGAGTAAGTGAAAGAAGCCCATCTGAAAGGCTTCACGCTGCATGATTCCAACTACATGACATACTGGAAGAGGCAAAACTATGGAGACAGTGAAAAGATCGTAGCTGCCAGGGTTTGGGGGAAGGATGGATAGGCACATCAGAGGGTTTTAGGGCAGTGAAAATACTCGGTATGATACTGTATCATGGTGGATCCATGTCATTACACATTTACCCAAACCCATAGAATGTGCAACACAGAGTGAACCCTGATGGAAAACATGGGCTTGCGGGGATGGTGATTGTCAATGTCGATCCATCAGCGGTAACTAATGCAGCACCCTGGTAGGGGATGTTGATGATGGGGGAGGCTGAGCCCGGGTGGGGGCAGAGGTGTATGGGAAATCTCTGTACCTTCAGCTCAGTTTTGCTGTGAACCTAAACGGCTCTTAAGAACGTAAAGACTTCATTTAAACAATCAAATGATGGTTTGGTTATTTTATTTGCTGGAGCTAATCAAAGCGATAGTCATAAGGTTATTGAAATTTGTGGGGTTTTTTCTAGATCTTTTTGTTAGAAATAAGATTCGCTGAATGGAAACAGAGGTGGGGAGGGAGGAAAAGGAAAGGGAGAAGGAGGAGGAAGAAAGGGAGATAGAGGAGACTACGTTAACCCAGCAAACACGACCCCTTAAAGCAGAGCTCACCCTAGGTCATCCCCACCTGTTTTTATGGAAACCAGGAAGAAAGCAAAGGCCTGGCCTGCTGTCTGCTCCTGCCTGGAGGGGCAGGCAGGCCCTCCCCCTGCGCAGACACCCATTGATGAAAACCTTCATTTTCTTGAAACAGTAAACTGAAAAAATACCCCTGGAATAGAAATATGTAAAGACATGAAAAGAAAAAGGAAGAAAAAGAGAGAAGCATGATACGGAGAGATCTAGCTGCAGAACTATTTATGGCTGAGTGAGTCGGGCTCCTGGTGGTCCCTTAGGCACAGTGTCCGGTCCCACCCTGCAGGGCTGGACCCCGATCTCACTTCCTGCCTTAGCAGGGTCACCGCACAGACCAGGGCCTCTGCTCCTGTCGCCTGTTTCATGGGGTTTAGAGTGTGTCCTTCAGACCACAGACATCACGGCCTCTGCGAAAGCCCATGCCCCGCCGTGGGCTTCCGGAGAGAAGTGTTGATGTCTGATTAAGCTTTTGGGGAGAGAGGGGAGCAATGCCTGGCTTCTAGAGAGGGGGGCAGAGGGAGCTGACATGGTTCCAAAGCCAGGTTCACACTCAGGGCGGGGAGGGTGGGAGGAGGTCAGGGAAGGGGGAGGGGTGGGGATGGAGGCCTCACTCTAATATCTTTATCTTTCAAAGTGAGGGCTTAAGGGACACTCTTGAGAGGCAACAAATGTGTTATTTTAACTTACAAAGTCAACCCCTTGAGAAACCAAGATAGCCCCCCATCTATGCTGAATGGAGAGAGCACCTCCATTTCCTGGGACAGAAAGTTGGCCTAAACCGGGCTTTTCTAGCGTGACCTCCATAGATCCCTTAGCACCCTGGCGGCGGTCAGCACAGGACTAAAACCAGAAACAGTTCCAATTCTCATTAGAGCAGCGGTTCTCAACCTGTGGGTCGCGACCTCTTTAGCAGTCAAACGACCCTTTCACAGGGGTCGCCTAAGACCATCCTGCATATCAGATATTTACATGACGATTCATAACAGTAGCAACATGACAGTTATGAAGTAGCAACGAAAATAATTTTATGGTCGGGTCACAACATGAGGAACTGCAGTTAAAGGGCCAGAAGGTTGAGAACCACTGCATTAGAGAGTGTTTGTACGGAGCTAGACTGCAGCGGGGAGGGCAGGAAAGTTGTTTCCTGTCATTGCTGGTTGATTCGTGCCACTCCCCCGCCTCCCACCGCCTTTCTTAGTCGAGAAAGTTCAGATTCGCATTCGAAGAGCTCTCTGGCCCACGCGGAGCTGGCTGAGTCAGCCTCTCGGACATGAAGGAGGCCACACCTCGTCAGCCAGGGAACGTTGTCGTGACGGAGTGAATGAATGACTGAATGAATGAACAACGAAAGAAGAATCTGATAGCACCTGCTGCTCATATGAAAGCCAATGCCAGCACCTGACGAGCCCAACCAAGTCAAAAGGCAGATGGGGTGCCAGGGTTACACGGTCAGGTCGCTTCTCCCCAGACTCCTCCTCCTGCACCCGCTCCAATTCTTTAACCCATTCTAATTTTGTAAAAAAAATTACAAGATTGAAAGATACATCAAACACAAATTATATCCAAACACAACCTTGGATGGCTCTCACCCAGGCGCTCCCTGGGGTGGCTGGATGGCATCTCATCTAGACGACTCCCCCCCACCCCCAAAGTCTGCACCAAGGACAACGCTTCAGACTCCAGAACCTTCCAGCAAAGACTGAAATCAAGGTCTTTAACAGAGAAGCCTTGAGACAAACAAAACAAACGCAACGAAAAACCAGGTCCTGGTTGGACCGGACTCAGGAGGCTCTGTCCAAGCCACTCGGAGCTGCCCCGGAGCGCTCTCGAGTGGCATCACCAACGGTGCGGTCAGATCCCGGACCTCTACGTCCCTGGAGAGAAAAAGGTGCAAAAGAACCCTTTGGTGCTTGGAGAGAGATTTCAAAGCAGCCTTTGAGGTCACCCATGGAGATGCTTCAGACAGAAATTACAAGCAAGAAACAAGTGTTCTCCTTTGATTTCATCAAAGTGGGCAGAGCCCCGAGGTGTGGCTTCCACTGGAATCAAAGCTCGGCCGAAGCGCCAGTCCACACCTCCCATCATTTTCGTCTGGGGCACCAGGAGGTAGGCAACGATGCACGCTGGGCCTGCTTGCCCCCCTCACCACCCCGCCCCCCGAGAGGTGCTCCCGCATGGAGATACCGGCTGAGGCCAGAGGAGGCTGTCGGGTTACCTGCTGGACATAGATGCTCACCTTGCTGTCCGAGGGCCTGGAAAGGGAACCCCTTAACCTGCCTTTCCTTGGCCGGTGCTTCACCAGGGTTTAGAGATTTGGGGTCTTTATTTTGTAATCCTCCCTCGGGGATATGTTTTATGGATGTTTTAGAGAGAGAAGAGGGAGAGGGAGAGAGAGAAACATTGATGTGAGAGAGAAACATCACTGGGTTGCTCCCGATGCACACCCCTACCAGGGATGGAACCTGCAACCTGGGGGTGTGCCCTGAGAGGGCATGGAACCTGCAATCCTTCTGTACATGGGATGACAGTCCAACCAACTGAGTCCCTCTGGCCGGGGCAGGGACGTGGGGTCTTTAGATGACATTCATCTCCATCAAGGTGAAGGCATCTGGCAAAGCTGATACACCCACGGGTCAGCCCCCAGAACCGCGGTTCCCATAACACTGTCCTCTCTGGAGAGAGCAGTGAGGAGGCCTGGCTATGGGTGGATGATAAGAATAATAGTAAACAGTGACTGTTATTGCTGGTGAAGCCTGTATTCAGTCGGATTGATTTGCTGGCTCCCTGAACCAGCCACAGCATGCTATCTGAGTCAAAACCCAGATGACCCAGCAGGCAAGGAAAAAACAAAAAGCAGACGAAGGCTCTCGAAAGAGCCACAGGATTCCATCACAGTGTGGAGGGAAACTTCTGCCGCCTTCTTCCTCCAGCCTTCTCTCTGTCCCTCACATTTCAGTTCTTGGAGATGTCCCTCCTCCCCCTCTCCCAGGGCACACTGATGGCTTTCCTTCTGCCTTTAAAAAAATTGTTTTTAATTCTTATTGATGTCAGAGAGGAAGGGAGAGGTACCAGGAGCCGGTCCATCCTTGCTGTTTCAAGGGACCTGGCATATATGGCATACTGTTCTTAATATGTTTGCTCACCTTCTTGGCACTATGTGTTTTAACCAAGGTCACCTCTCTGAGAAAGGTTGTTTCCCCAGGTAGGGATTTTCCCCTGAAGTTAGGGAGGGGATAAAACCCCTCAACTAAGTGCCCGGCGGGTAATTAATCACTTTAACTATGAACAATCATGCTTAAGCTACATAATCTTTACTCCCTGGAATGGAGATAAGAAACGCCCTAACCTTTGGAATAGAGATTGATAGGATTGGAATCAACTGGTATAAATACAGATGTAACAAGACAACAGGACACAGAACCTAGACACAGAACCTACACAGAACCTAGAGACAGAAGAACTTCGCTGGAGAGAACATGGCAAAAGATCCTGGACAGAAACTGGCCACAGAACCTAGAGACAGAACCTAGCGAGAGAACCTGGCTGAAGAACCTGGAGACAGAACCTGGCTACAGAACCTGGATAGAACATGGCTAGAGAACCTGACTAGAACCTGGTGACTGAACCTGGCTGGAGAACCTGGAGAACCTAGCTGGAGAACCTAGCAAGAGAACATGGACACAGAACCTGGCTGGAGATCCTAACCAGAACTTCGCTGGAGATCCTGACCAGAACTTGGCTAGAGATCCTGGCTAGGCTGCTGATCAACTGAACACTGTCTCCGTGTCATTCCTTCTTCGCCGACTCCGTCCACACCTTTGGGGACCCCTGGACCTGCTGGGGTTGGACCCCAGCAGAGAGGGAGAGAGAGACAGAAACATCAATGATGAGAGAGAATAACTGATCGGCTGCCTCCTGCAAGCCCCCTACTGGGGATTGAGCCCTGACTGGGAATCAAACCATGACCTCCTCGTTCATAGGTTGATGCTCAACCACTGAGCCACGCTGCCTGGGCTCCTAGCTTTTTGTGCAACAGTCGTTCTCAAACCTTTCCATGGGAAATGCTACCATTTGCTCCCTTCCCCTCTTTCCTTCTCCCTCTACTAAAAGCTGGCATTCTGGGTGGGGGGACTCCGGGCATGGGTTGGGAAAAAGAGTCTGGGGTTATTGGTGCATTTATGTGGTCCTGGAAACGTTGCGGATACTTGTAGGTAACTTACTGTTTGTTGATCACGGTGTAAAATTCCTGAATTCCACCGGGGTCTACATTGGGGTTTCCTGGAGGCTCCAGGAGGCTCCCAGTGCACATTAAATTTCTGGAGATGGGGATGGCCCCTCTCTAAAGGTGATTAATCCTCACACCATCTTATCAAGGAGCATCTCCCCAGAACAGTGTCCACTGAGCCACGCTGGCTGTGCTATTCTTTTTTTTTTATTTCAGAGAGGAAGGGAGAGGGAAAGAGAGATAGAAACATTGATGATGAAAGAGGATCATCGATCAGCTGCCTCCTGCATGCCCCCTACTGGGGATCAAGCCTGCAACCAGGGCATGTGTCCTTGACTAGACTCAAACCCGGGACCCTCCAGTCCACAGTCGACGCCCTATCCACTGAGCCAAACCAGCCAAGGCCATGCTATTCTTGATAGAGAGGTTTTGTTCCCCAGGCAAAGGGGGTGCATAAAGCTGAGCCAATAGGCCAATTCAGCCATGGCATAAAAACAAAAGAGAAACTTGAAACTCATGATGTCACCAGGCAGTCTTCTGGGAGGCGGAGCCCCTGGGAATGCCTACAGCAAGGCAAGTGGGGGGAGGCGGGGGGACGACACGGTGAGAGCCTCGGGGACAAGGATTCAGGCCCAGCAGCACACACTGCTCACGCGGTGGCAGGAATGGTGTCATTCTGCAGCCACACGCTACAACCCTGAATTTCAGCTTCTCCAGGCCTCAGCTGATAACTAGAAACAGAAAAATCGGTAAGCGAACCATTTAAAAAAATGGTTATGGCTTTTCCAAAACCCCCAGCTCATTCTGCTTCCTTCCCTACACTCCCCTTCTCCACCAGCCCCCACCCACTCCCTCCACATCACGGCTTCTTAAATGGACTAGAGATGCAGCAAGACCCAGGAGAGGGTGGGCCTGAGCCACCTGGGGAAAGGAGTCCCAGGCCCAGTGCCAGCCCCTGGCGCCCACCATCGGGGCTGCTATTTTGAAGGGCTGCCTTGAGATCTGTGACCCCAGGCATTTTGTTATTTTTACTGTTTGCTTTTGGAACTTCTTAAAACAGACCTCAAAGAAGAGAAAACTCCTGTCTGAAACGCATTCCTGTCAGGCTCCAGGCAGTGACTCACCCAGGCTGTGCTGGCAGCGATGCTCCCTGTTGAGTTAATACGATTAGACTCATAAGTTCTATTTTTGAAATGCAGGCTTTGTACCCTGAATATTCTCCCAGAACAAAACTGACTGGGAGGGGGGAGCACACCGCTGTTTACACACTTGGCATCATCTAAATGCGTGCTGTTTGCCCACTTACGCTCACCTTTCATCGTCTCTTTTTCCATCCGATTAACGAGATTGGGCAAATGTTCTTTACACTACAAGTTGCATAATGTTCTTGCCCATGCAGAAGATAACAGCCTGAAAACTTCACCAAATGCCTGCTGACTAATGACCCGAGAAGCAAAACATGGCACGTACACCCAATGGGCTATTGCTCAGCATTAAAAAGAAGAGAAATTCTGACACAGGATCCCACCTGCATGAACCTTCAAGGCATTGTGCCGAGTGAAAGGGGCCAGTCACAAGGGCAATACTGTGTGACTTCACTCATGTGGCGTCCCTGGCGCAGTCAGATTCATAGAGACAGAGACGTGGTCAGGTCCCCAATGTAGAGGGTTGGGGACCAGGGGCTCGTGTTTGGGAAGATGAAAAAGTTCTTAATCCATTCAATCATACACTTAAAAATGCTTGAAATGGTAAATTTTCTGTTATGTGCATTTTAACACACACACACACACACACACACACACACACACACACACACCTGTTTCCCTGGGAGCAGACACCTGAGTACCCCAGCCTTCCCCAGGCGTTTTTGATCCTACCCATCCGCTCCTCCAGAAACCCTCCCTTGGGGTGCCCCTTCTTCAAAGCCAACACGTGGCCAGACCTACACCCTACACATCCAGGCCCGCCCGCTCCAACCAGGGAGGTGGTTTCCCGACAGCCTTCGGGGGGCGGTCTTGGCAGAGGCAGGCGCGGCCTTCCTTCCTGGGAGGAAAGTCTCAGCGGTAGAAATTGGATGGTTGCTGAGATTTGTTTTAAGGCACCGTAGTCATTACAGAAGCTCACACGCAAAGCCTTTGTTCTTGTGTAATAAACAGCCGGCCACGGAGGGTTCAAAGACACATGGCCCTGCGTTCGGCCATAAAGTTCACCCAAACTGCGGGCGGCTCGGCCCCATCCCCCACCGCCGGTAAAGGTGGCGTTTGTCGGGTAATTGTTGATAACTCCTGTAAAGCAGGGCTGCACACAGTAAAAGACTTCGCATGGGGTCATTAGGGGCAACGAACTGTGCTGACCACAAACCTCAACAGAAGGATTCTGTTATTTGAGGTTTAAGTAAAAAAATAAGGATCTTTCTTCTTGCCAAGACCAGAAAGGTCTTTCGAAAACTTCATTTCTGAAGGAGTTCCTGGCACGACTGCAGACGCAATAATCACCCATGTCACGTGTGTTCTCCAGCCTTCCTCCTGGGGCACCCCACCCGGTTCAGAATTACATGGTGCTTGGGCTGCCCATCAGTAGATGATCAGTAGACGAGTGGATGGAAAAGCTGTGGGACATTTACACCATGGAATACTGTGCAGCAGTAAAAAAAAGAAGGCTCTCTTACCCTTTGAGACAGCGTGGAGGGACCTGGAGAGGATCACGCTAAGTGAAGTAAATCAGTCGGAGAAAGACAAGTATGCACATGACTGCATTCATATGTGGAATCTAAGTAACAAAATAAACTGATGAACGGAGTGGATCCAGAGACATGGAAGCAGGGAACAGGGTGCAGAATCTCAGCGGGAAGGCGGGGGAGGGTGGGTGGGTGGGAGGTAATCAACCAAAGACCTTGTATGCATATGTGCATAACCCATGGACACAGACAACAGGGAGCTGAAGGCCTGGGGTGAGGGGAGCAGCAGGGGTGGGCTGGAGGGGGCTCAATAGGGGAAAAAGGGGGACATTTATAACACTCTCAACAATAAAGGATTTTTTTTTTTAAAGAATTACATGGCAAAGGTGCATACAGCCAGGGAGTGACCAGTCAGAACATTCCCCAAAGAGTCCTTGGGCAATAGAATCGTTTTAACTAGATTCGTCCGGAACGTCTTCGTCCTTGTCCTGAAACAGCCTCCTTTCTCTTTACGATGCGCCTGGGTGGAGTCTGGACACGCGAGGGCTGCGGGGAACTGGATCAAACAGAGACGGAGTTGTCAGATGAACTTTACAAGTGAAAAGCCTGCCGCGTGGTTTGCATGCACAGGCCGCTCCCCGTGTCTTACCTGGGCTAAAGCTGAGTGAGGTGAACACACCACGGTGGTTTCCCCCCCAGCGTCACGCTGCCAGACACTCCAGTGGACGTGCCCTCGGGGCAAAGGAGAAAGATGGATAAGACCTCCATCTCCACCCACTGCCGGGACACTCAGGGGAAGCCCTCCCTCTGGCCAGGGCTGGGGAGCCCCCCTCAGCTGTGCCAGCACGGAGCCCAGGGCGGGGCTGGCTGGCTTTGCTGACTGCCACCGAGGTGCAAGGCCACGGTGCACCAGCCCTGCCAGCCAGCTCTGGGCAGGCAGCCAAGGTCTCGGGCATGGTTTCCTCAGCTCCACGCTGTTGCCCTCCCCTCGACTCTTTCCTGGCAGAGCAAAGGATGCCATGGCTCCTGGGGCCCTCCGATGGCTCAGGGGGGACACTGCCAACAAAGCACACATCCGTGGTCCCCGAAGGCCCGCGCGGTCGGAGTCCTGCACAGAAATAAAACAAAAAACCAACGCAGACCCCAGAGAACTCTAGAAAAGACCTCGTCGGTGAGGGCGGAGGGATGTCTGGCCACATCTCTGACCGCTGATAATGACACGTGCTGTGAAGAAAGGGACAGAGTGATTTTTGGTGGGTGGTCAGGCGGTAATGCTAAGCTAAGACCCCGGTGATGGAAAGGAGCCAGGAGGGCAAAAACACAAGAGAGAAGCATTGTATGTGGGTGACAGGTCAGTGCAAAGGCCCTCAGGCAGGGATCTAAGGTATTTAAGGAGCAACCCAGCTCGTGCGTGTGTGTGCGTGCACATGTGTGTGTGCATGTGTGTGCGTGGGGGGGGCTAGAGTGGAGGAAGGTGGGACAGGCAGGAGGCTGAGTTACAGACGTGGTCAGGTCCCCTATGAAGAGCATCAGGGGAGGCGTGAAGATGGCCCCCAAGTGACCTCCGAGGGAGCCCTCTCTTCTCACCTGGAGCCCTGAGCCACCAGGAAGCCAGTGGAGGAACCATCTGACTCAACAGCCAGTGAGGCAGGGCTCCTGTCGCCTTACACACAGCTGACAAAGGGGCGTTCCTCCCCTGGGCCCCCTCCGCCCACCTTCACCATGTAAGACATAACCCAACACCACTGACAGCTCCCTGCGTTCCCAGCACAGGAGGCAGAGCCAGGCCCCGGGCCACCCTTCCCACCCCCTCTGGTTTTCTCTACGGTTTCCACTGGGGGTCCTTCTCCCCCAGGGGTGATTAAACCCCAGGGGACATTGCTGTCTGGCTGGCTTTCTGGTGGAGACCCGATGCCTCGTGGACGGCTACGTGGTCCCTTCCTCCACCTGGGAAGCCAGCAGGGTAGCCTCTTGTTCGCATCAGCACACCGCCGCCTGCTCTCTGCGTCAGCTCTCCCGCTGTCCACCGCGGGTAACACTTGCGAAGGCCTCTGGGGCCCACCTGGGTGCCCCAGGATCCCATCCCCCCTCTAGAGCCTTCCTCACGTTCACAAAGCCCCCTTTGTGTGGAAGGCAGCATGTTCGCACACCCCCGGGGTTAGGACATCTCTGGGGAGAGGAGCATTCTTCAGCCTCCCACGCACCTCAGGCCCGGCCACTCTATGGGCCAGCAGCCAGACCGGAAGGCGGGCCCCAGAGGTGGCGGACAGATGGCCAAACCATGGGACACAACCTACTTGCCCACGTGGCCTTCGGAGGAGCTCCGGGGAAGCTGGGGTGCTGCAGATGTGGGGCCATGCTCGCAAGGCCTGCCCGGAAGGTGTTCCCAGAGAGGTTTGTATTTTTAAAGATGCCTTTGGATGAAGGGAATAAGGGTCAAATGACAAGGGCAAGACTAGTGATGAGCCCCTTGCCGTGAGCCAGCGGTCACCCCTCTATTGGAGGAAACAAACAAACGAGCAGGGTTCAGGCCGACGGGGACGTGAAACCCTCTGGACCCAACACCCAAGACCAGCTCTCAATCTCCCCGCTCCTCCCGCCAGGTTGTGCAATACATCGCTGACGGGAAGTGAGGTCACTTCTCTGTCACTTCAGCCAAAGCGCAGCTCGGTGCGATTTACCAAGTGTGAGTGGCGGTTGGCTTTGCTCATTTTCTCCCCCAGCCCCTGCGATCCCCCCGGAAAGCATGCTTTTAAAGAACTGGACCCCAAACAGTCGCAGGGAGCGCGAATCCTAACAAACACATCATTAAACCTCTACGACTTCCTCCCAGCACGCTCTGTCCAGATGCAGAGGACGGCGAAGGCTTTGTTTCCAGACCACCCTCGTCAGGGCTCCCGCCCACCCCCCACTTTATGAAATTGCCTGCAGGCAAATAAAAAGGGTCATAAAGATCTAAGTTGCTGCTTCTCCCCTCCTTTTTTTCCCCCTCCAATTACATGAATCTAAATGGGCAATCGCTGGTTCCGGAAAAACAACCCAGACATGTCCCTGTCTCTCTATCTCCCAAGTCCGCCTCCATTCTCAAGGCTCCGAGGGTCCCACTGAGGGCTCCTGGCGAAGCCCCCTTCCTCAGAGGAACAGGCGCCTTCCGAGAAAGCTCCCGGCTGGCCGGGCTGCCCACCTGCCTGCGGTGACAGAGCCAGCGGCTCAGAGACGCCACCCCCAGACTCTGCTGTGCCAGTCAGGGCTCAGTGTGGAGGCTGAATTCTGCCCCCTGGGACACGCGTTGAGTCCTCGCCCGTACCTGTGAAGTGTGACCTTATTTGGAAATGGGGTCTTTGTGGAGGGCATCGCGATGAGGTCAGACTGGCGGCGTGGCTCAGGGGTTGAGCGTTGACCTAGGAACCAGGAGGTCACAGTTCGATTGTTGGTCAGGGCACAGGCCGAGTTTTCAAGCTCCATAACCAGCGTGAGGCGTGCAGGAGGCAGCGGGTCCATGATCCTCTCTCATCATTGATGTTTCTGTCCCTCTTTCCCTCTCCCTTCCTCTCTGAAATCAATAAAAATATATATTTTTTTTAAAAAAAAGAGGAAATCAGACAGAATCAGAGTGGGCCCCACCCCAATGACCAGTGTCATGAGAAGAGGAAGTGTGGACACAGCCACGCAGAGGGAGGCCACGGGGAGGCGGGAACAGCGCCCCGGGTGGCCGTGACTCCAAGCACCACGGACTGCTGTCATGCCCAGAAACTCGGCAAAGGCAAGACAGGGGCTCCCTCTGAGCCCCCAGGAAAGAAGCAGCCCTGTGTCCCTCGGCCTCCGGCTTCCGGCCCCAGGCGTCAGGCAGCGTCTGCTGTGGAGCCTGCTGGGCTGGGCGGCTTTGTGCAGCAGCCTCAGCCACAAACACGCCGAGTTCGGCCAAAATGCGCCTTGCGGTCAGATGGACGCAAAAACTGCTGTCTGGCCCTGTTCCTGATGTATCTTTCCTGCTTCTCACGTTTCCTAAACCCGACTTCGGCTGCCGATCTGAGGAAGAGCTGCCAATGCCCTCTTGGGGTTTGGCTAGCTCCTGGGTGTGTGTGGGGGGGGGGGATTGGGGGGGCGGGATGTCTTCTTCCCAGCACTCCCTCCCCCCAAGTTCTCTCGAAGTAGCTGGAGCAAAGCGAAATCACAGTGAAACCACACAGGCTGTCTCCGAGGGGCTCGGGGAGGGGGCACAGAAGATGGGCATCGAGTGGGTACCTAGTTCCTGCCTGACCCCTGCTGGGAGCGGTGCCTGGCCTACCTGGTCTGCGCCCCTGTGAGGTGAGGCCCAAGCCCCCCATTCTGCAGGTGCATTGCCTGTGGGCGGGATCCAAGCCAGGTCTCCTCGCTCCAAAGACCGCAGAAGGATTCAGCCGCAGCCTGGTGTCCCCGTGGCCCTGTCCTCCATGCAGGCTCCGTGCGGGGTCACTGAGTTTACATTCAGCTCCGCATCATCAGAGCCGAGTTCTCAAACTCCCAGCATCAGGATTGGTTGGAGGGCCGGTCATCACACCCATTGCTCCCGCCCTGTCCTCAGAGTTTCTGATTCGGTGGGTCTGGGTGGACCCCAGATTCTGCATTGCTCATGCATTTCCAGGCTCCGGGGGTTGAGGACCATGGGTCTGTGTGAGCCTGGATGGTATCAGGCGTGCGCCAAGTCCTGGTGCCCACGCCCTCCTGTGATGGGAGAGAAAGGTGAGGAAGAGCAGGCCTTCTCCTTCCTCACCGCCCCCCCTTTTCCTTCCCAGATCCCCCCCCCCCCGCAGTGACCCGCCTGCTCCGTCCTCAGTGCTCAGCGGGCCCGTTTGGCCCCGTTAGTGGCCTCTGCACGTGGCAAAGGGCCACGGAACTGTTCCCGGGGCAGACCTGCCCACAAGGAGACGGCACTCCTTCTGCGCTCTCCCGTCCTGAACTTCCCATTTGGAATTATCCCACTGCACGTTCGGGAGGGCCACGGAGACGGACGAGCCAGCCTCCTCCCAGCACAGCCAGCAAATCTGTCCAAAGAACAATGTGCTTTTCCCCAGCAGCACCAGTGCCTCTCCCAGGCTGTCTGTCTGCTAGCACCTCTCTGTGTCCCCGACCCTCTCCGATCAATTCCACTTAATTTGTTGCAACAGGTAGACGCTCCGCTCACTTGGATGGCAGTTGCAAACCGTGGAGGGCTTGGGAGGAAGCGCTCCATTCAGATCGCAGGCCTGAAGGGCTCCTGGGATTGGCCAGGGACTCCGTTGCCGTGGCAACCCCACTGGCTGCTTCCTGCCTGACCCCCTGCACCTCCATCATTACCCTCAGCGACACCGCAGATTATTAAAGCACTTTAATTAACTCGGCTCTGGGCAGGGGCCTTAGTCATCGCCCGTCACCCTCTCGGCAGCGACCTGAGCCTGCCACCTCTCAGAGGGCAGCCCATGAATCAGTCCTGGCCTTCCGCACATGGGGGGGCGGGGTGGGGGGAGAGAAATTTATCTCCAAACGGCACTCGGGGAGATGAAACAGCTGCAGCTGCCTCCTTTGCCTTCCACGGGCACTCGCTCCCTCTGTCCTTCCAACGCACATTCATTTCGGGTAAATAGTGACGCCTGTGAGAGGGCGGGCGGGAGGGAAGGGAAGGGAAGGGACAGAGGGATGAGGGCCCCAATTCAAGCAGGCGGGCTCCTCACCTGGGCCCAGGAACCCGAATGGTACATACCTACGTTTCATCGCACTGGCCTCTGCCTGAGGCCCATCGTTCCTCTCCAACAGCACGTAGGCAGCAGCCTCAGTGCGGCCACAGTCCTCGTGACTCTGGGGACACTGAAAGCACAGGTGACCCCGTACCGTCTGCATCTCGTGCGGACGTCTGCACCATCGTCCATGCCCATCTCCCCTTCAAAGTGACCGTCGGCTTCGTCCCACCCGTGGGCCCCGTTATGGGTCCGGTTACGATGCAGCGTGAACGGCTCTACCATTCACTGGTGTTATTTATACACGAATATGTTTATGTAATTCACTTGTTTAATGGTGTCTTAATATAACTGGTTTCCTTTAAGCCTGTATGTTCTAGTTCATGCGCTTAAAAAACGTATTCTGAGAAGTGGCCCACAGGCTCCACCGACGGCCCCAGAGGCTGGTGGGAATCGGAGGTTAAGGACCCGGAAAGGAAGATACTTCCCCTAAGGTAGCCCTTGGTTTTCCCCTCAGGGGAGCCAGCCATTGGCATCTCCTGAAGAAGGTGTATATCTCCACCTCCCTATCACTCCACGGACGGGTTAACAGATATAAAGTCAGCATATGTATAAATGTACTTGCACGAAGAGAAAGAGTGGGGTCTTATTTGCAAAGAAAATTCAGGATTTGGACACTTATTTACCTCTTTTTTTGACCATTCTAGTCCTCAAAAGTGCTGCAACTATTCCCTATAAACGCGAGAACTGGCGAAGTTGACCCGGACTTTCTAGTGGGGAAATGTGGGAGAGAAAGGTGAGGCACGGAAGATAGCATGATGCTCCGCCAGAGACTTTACGCTCCTTCACTGACAGCTCATCCTGTTCCAGTGAATCCTGCCAAAGCGAAGGCCTGGGAGGCCCTCTGCACTTACTGCTCCCCCGCGGAGAGTGCGCACCCCAAGTGCCAGAACTCCTGTGAAGGGTTCTGCTCGCGTCGCTTCATTGCATCGCTCGTTTAGCTTGTTTAACAAATGCTCCTGCCGCGGTTGCCACGTGCTGGGCCACACCGACTGCTTCCGGAGCACGGGCTGACCTTCCACCCACACCCCTGGGGAGGAGGTGCGGTCATGGCCCTCAGTTTCCAGGCGAAGAACTGAGGCCGGGGCGGTTGAATGCCTCGTGTGGAGCTCCTCCAGCCAGTCTGCCCCTGAGCGACCCCCCATGGTGCCTCGGGCCCCGCTCAGGCTGGTCTTCATGCCATTGGCTGTTCGTCCGCACACAGCTACCGCAGGCAAGACTCAGACCTGGTCTGTGTGAACCCGGCACACACTCTAATCATCGTGCCTTTCCAAGCCGTTGCTCAGGTCCTCACCTGACACTGGATCAAAGGGTCACAGGCACGTGGGAAGATCACGCCTTGGGCTGCTCAGGAAACCCTCCGTGTACCTCCCCACCCACCCATTAAGGGAAGGACACGAACCCCCTGGCGTCTGAAAGGAAACGCACATCTCCCTGATGGTACTTGCTTGCGCTTCATCCTTCAAAGGACAACTGCTGTGCAGATGCCACGCCCGCATCAGATGAAAGCGCAGGCGCTGCATCTAATCCGCCATCTCCACCTGGGAGCGGCCTAATCGCGGCCTCCCGGCAAGTCCGTCATTACGAGCAAGCCTGCCACTCAGCACTGGCACCACCTGGGTGTGAGTTCCAGGAGCACGCGATGGCCGTGAGTCCATGGGCACGGCCTCTGGATGCCGGTCTGAGGTACAGCTTCACCCTGAGGAGGGACATGCTGGACCGAGGAGGCTCGGGGACTCACCTGGAACCCGCGTGACCACCCATGTCAAGGTCTGAACTGAATTGGTTCCTGCTACACTCCCTGGCCCCAAGCAACCGCTGTAGCTCTCTCTTTTTAATTAAAAAAAAAAATGCTTTAATCCTCACCTGAGGATATTTTTCCATTGATTTTTAGAAAGAGAGTGGAAGACAGAGAGAAATATGGATGTGAGAGAAACACATCGATCGGTTGCCTCCTGCTGGAGCCCTGACCAGGGCCTGGGCCAGGGAAGAGCCTACAACCGAGGTACGTGCCCTTGACCGGAATCAAACCTGGGACCCTTTGGTCCGCAAGCCAACGCTCGATCCACTGAGCCAAACCGGCTAGGGCTCTCTCTTTTTAAAGTCAACATTATTGATTTACATACAATAATGCATCCAATTTGCTTGTACAGTTCGATGGGCACTGTAAACACTCACATAATCAACATAAAAAAATAGACAGATTATGGTCCCATCACCCCAAAAAGTTGTCTCCTACGCCTTTGCAGTCAACCCTGCCCCCGGCCCTCAGCATCCATCTGACAGCTGACACTGTGGACTTGACTTGCCTTTTCCAGAACGTCAAATAGGAGGAGTCAGATCTAAAGTCCATGTAGATGGGAGCGAGGTGCAGTGCGGCTGTGCCTTTGCAATTAGCTGCGCTCTGTGGGTTGGGAGGACAGTTCCGCTAAGGCCACTTGAAGGCACTTCTCCATCCTCGGCAGGTGCGCGTGTCTCACTGGCTCCACGGGGAGAGTCTGGGGGAAGCAGGTGCTCAGTGTCCGAGCACCGAGAGCTCAGCGTGGCCTCTGCACGGTTCCGCGCACCGTGTCCACCTGTCCCTTTCTCAGTCTGTGGCCAGGGAAGATTTGCTCCACTCCATCTCCATGGACGACACAGTTGCCTTCACCCCCCGAGTGGCTCTCATCACCGTTGCTTCATTGCCTCCTTCTCAGCTCAGACCCCTTTGGGGACCTCAGCATCCACATGCACCTCACCCCGGTGCCTGGCTCCCAGCGTCCCGCCTTGGGTTTGGTCACTTCCATCACTGGCTCCTCCGTGTGCTGGAACTGGCTTATTGTTTGCATTCTTTGCGTCCCCTGCAGTTACCGGCGGATCCGACGCCCTCAGGAGTGGTGAGACGGGACGTTGGGCTTCACGGCGCCTGCGTTTTCTCTTCCCTGGCTCGGGGCCTCGCCGGGCTCTCCCTAAGGCCCAACTCATCGGAGAAGCACAGGCCGGTGCCTCCTCTTGCTTCCCTTTCAGCGACAGGAAGGAAAAACGAGGGGTGGCGCGGGGCCGCTTGGGAGAGAAGGCTCTCACAGAACACTGGATTTCGAGCAGGGGCAGACAAAGGGGCTCATCTCTCTGAGCCTCAGTCTCCCCATTAGGCACCTGGACTAAGCGTTGTGAGGGGAGCCCTCATCGCCTGGGCTTGTGTGAAACCTGAGTGCCCAATGGTTGCGCACAGCTGTTCATACGGTCACAGGGCACAATGACAGGCAGCGTGGGAAACTGGTAGAGAGCCAGGCCCTAGCCACGCCCACCTTGGGGTACACTTTACAAAAACCCCACAGCCCCCACTGAGGATCGAGCCAGCAACCCAGGCATGTGCCCCGACTGGGACTCAAACCCGTGACCTCCTGGTTCATAGGTCAATGCTCAACCACTGAGCCACCCTGGCCGGGCAAGCTCTGTTTTCCTTATAAACACACCAGCACAGCCTCAGAGACACCACCCTGGGGCTGTCGCTCTTCTGTTTGTATTAAGGACGTTTTGTCGCAGCACAACTATCATTTCTGTTTCAGGAAACAACCCGGGTGGGTCCACCCACATAAAAGCCTTAGTTAATGAAATACTTCATTAGGAGGGGAAAAAATCTTCTAAGCAAATTTCATATGTTTACCAGAAAAATAACCTAAACGCCACCTCGGAGCCCATAATGTACAGACTGTTCGCTGTCTATGTGGGCACTGGCTTTTTAAGACAGCTGTTGTAAACATGTCCTCTTAAAACCTAACTGCTGCTTTTATCACTTACTCCAATCACGTCTGAAAGGGCTGCAGGGACACATTCATCCCAGGAGGTCACTTCGCTATGGCCCCGGGCGGGGCGACTATTGTGGGCGGACAGCGCCCGGTGGGGAGCTTATCCACGCCCGGCCATGAAGGCCCTTTAAAGGCGACCCAGAAACAGCAGCTCGCTCTGGTGCATACATTCCCCGATTTCCTGGGTCGCACTTGTTTAGGAAAACCCCAGCTGAGTACCTTGAGGTCCAAGAGTTGGGTTTCCATTCTGAGGACGCGGTGAAATGGGAGACTCTCGTCGGAATTGAAACCTCGACACAGAAAACTCGCAGAAACCCTAGGGCCCTCGGCTGCGGGACTGAGTGAAGCCGAGCCCCACGGAGGGATCCCTCGTGCGTGGGGCCTGCAGGCTCGGGGTCTCTCGCTAAATTCAGCGCAGCTGCTGCGAGGCGGCTTGCTTGTGTCTCCTTTTCACCATGAATGAGGACAAGGCGGTTCGGAGCCACCAGGGGACGGGGCCAGGCCCCTGACCTCCAGGCCTCTGAACTATCTGCACTAGCGGATCGACAGTCAGCTGAGGGTCCTGTGACTGCAGGTCCAGATTCAGTTTGGGGGGAGGGGGAGACATGGCACCCTGCATTTCCAGGAAGCCCCCGGGTGCTCAGACCACACTTTGAGGAACAAAACCCACATCTGTCCAGCTAACAGTCTGTCACAGCGACCCCACCTTCAGACTCCCCGTGGGGAGGTTCGTTCCGGGACGCCTGGCACTCCTGCGGCCCACATTTCTCTGAAGACACCAGACCGGGACACTTCCCCTTTCACCTTCCGGGTGTGGACAGAGCGTGCTGTTCTAGAAAGTCCGTGGGCTCAGCGCTCTCACCCCAGCCCGAGGAAACCCAGGTGACACCCAGAGACGGCCCATGGCCTTCCCACCGGGATCCCACACCAGCCTCCTCAGTAGTTCTCCCCACGTGGGTTCCCTAAAGGGAAAGCCCTCCCTCTTTTCGCTCCTTTCCAAGCCCTTTCCACCTTCAGAGCTCAGCTCTCCACCTGCCTCACGAGCCTTCCCTGGCCCAGCCAGTCCCTCCCGTGCTCCCTCTACTTTCCAGTTTTATTTCCACTCGAGTCCCACCCGGCACCCAATGTAGTCCTCCAAGGCGAGCTGTTTCCTGGCATCTTGCTGACTAGTGTCGACTGTGAGGCTTTGGAGCTTAACAGATCCTGTGACAGATGAATTCTGGGTGGAAGCCTGTGGGCAGCTGGGTGACGCCGGGTCTGGGGGTGTCCACTGGCGTTGTCATGGATGCTGCAAGAGGACAGGATGACCGTGCGCCCCGTCATTCAACCACAGGGAAGGGCAGCGCTCTGCTTTCTAGCATTCTCTAAAGAGCATGTTATGTCACCTGCTGGGGATGCCCAGCGGTGAGGTCACCATGAATATGGAGACATACAAGTCCTGTCACCCCCATCTTGCCCACTGTCAGTCACTAGCTGTGTGGCTTGAGTCCGGGCTGGAGTGTGGCAGGAGGGCCACGGACGTCCCTCCTCTCACCTGTGATGAGAGAAGGACCAGGGGAGGTCCCCTTCACAGATCAATGACCTCGACACCAGAGGACCTGATCTCCATTCCCCACTTGGTCCTTCACAGAAATTGTCACTAAGGAGGAACTTTGGGGTTTTGGGGGAAATGCCAATAAAAGCACAATTTTTTAAAATCCACCGCTGCCCAACCAGCATGGCTCAGAGGTTGAGCATCATCTATGGCCTGGAGGTCACAGTCCAACTCGCCCAGTGTGTGGCGGGCCAGAGGTGGCCAATCAATGATTCTTTCTCGTCACTGATGTTTCTATCTCTCTCTCCCCTCCTCTCTGAAATCAATAAAAATATATTTATTTAAAAATCCATCCTGGAGATTTTTATTCCCCATTTAGGTCCTTATGAGAGCCATCGAATGGGCAGCCAATCCGAGAAAGGTCAAGAGAGTCTGATTTGTTTTTTTAATTGTAACGTTAGAAAACCTAACTCCTCTTCTTTGTAAAAAAAAGTTTCTCACATTTATAGATTTAGAAAAAGCACTGTATGTCAGTCTTAAAACTTCTGGAAAAAATAACCTTCTACTGTCTTTGATGTTAAATAAAGGAGACAAATATATCTTCACACAAAGCCAATCTTGTCCTCACTGATATGACTAAAGAGAGGTTTGCACTCTTCTGGCCGCTAAATCATACAACTTCTCAAAAGCATACTCACCGTCCCTGGCCGGGTGGTTCAGTGGGTTGGAACATAGTCCTGTACACCGAAAGGTTGGGGGTTCGATTCCAGGTCGGGGGGAGTATGAGAAGCAACCAGTTGATGTTTCTCTTTCACACTGATGTTTCACTCCCCCCCTCTCTCTACTGCTCTCCCTTCCTCTCTCTAAAATTCAGTAAACATATCTTTGGATGAGGATTTTAAAAATATAAAAAATACATACCAAAACATTCATAAATTAAAAAACAGCCATTCATGGGGTGGATAGTCATTGTCTATCCTCAGGCTAAAACACATCCCTCTGCAAGAACAAAAGGAAGTATGGAGAGGTGGAGAGAGCGAGGCGTGGGAAGCAGACAGTCCCAGGCGTGGACATGTTATTCCCCGGCAGCCTCGGGAACAGCTGGAACCCTACCTGCCCATTGATTGGTGGGTGTCCATACCATCCTGGGCGCTTAACCTTAGCTACCGATTTAGCAACCCCAGGAGCCCCGCAAGGAGCTCGTAATCTCTGTTTGTGGAAAGCAAGGCTGGGGGAGACCACATCACCATGCCAGCCTCACATACCCCTGAGCGTGGGGCCAGGCCAGAGCCCCGAAGGCCCGCTGTGCCCGCCACACTTGAAAGGAATTCATAGACGTGGCCGAGTCTGCACAGCAGCCACCAGTTCTGCCCGTCACCAGCCATGTGTCCACCACGCCCAGAGCCTCCCTGCAGAGGCCCCTCGGCCTCCTCACCTGCGAGCAAGCCCAGCCACGGAAGGAAAGTCCGGGTGGCCGCTCGCAGGTGTTGCGTACACAAAACTCCAATAACACGCCTGTGTGTCTCCAATTTCCTCCCGGCCTCACTCACCTGCTGGGCATGAAGGGAGGAAAAGTACTGAGCCATTCATGGGGTGAGTAGTCATTGTCTATCCTCAGGCTAAAACACATCCCTCTGCAAGAACAAAAGGAAGTATGGAGAGGTGGAGAGAGCCAGGCGTGGGAAGCAGACAGTCCCAGGCATGGACATGTTATTCCCCGGCAGCCTCAGTATTCTTATCTGTGAGTGAGGGCAAAGATAAAACCACATTATTATAAAAATAACGTGTTTGTTCACAGTAGCCAAAAGGTGGAAGCAGCTCAAGTGCCCACGGATGGATGGATGGATGGATGGATGGATGGATGGATGGAAAGACAGCATGTGGTCGATCCCCGATCCCCGCAGCAGACTACGTCTCAGCCTTAAAAAGGAAGGACATTCCGACACCTGCTTCAGCGTGGAGGAGCCTTGAGGATGTGATGCCAGACACAAAAAGGACAAGCGCTGTGATTCCACTTATAGGAGGCACCCAGAGGAGTCAGACTCATAGAGACAGAGAGCAGAATGGGTGCCGGGGGCTGGGCAGAAGGAAGTGAGGAGCTGGTGTTTCATAAGGACAGTGCTGCAGTTTGGGGAGATGGAACGCTCTGGAGATGGATGGTAGTGATAGTTGCACAGAAGGCGAATGTGCTTAATACCACTGACTTGTACACTAAAAAAGGGGGTTAGAGGGTAAATTGCATGTTATGTGCATCATACCATAATTTTTTAAAGTGATAATAAAGAATAAAGTGTTCGCCCTAATTCTATCTTTGTTGCTCAGGAGAGAGGAGAGCCAGCCTGCATCAACGACCCAAGTTCACTCAGTCTGTCCTTCTCAACCTTCGCTGCACCCGGTGGGAGAGAGGAGGCCGGATTCAAACTGCCACTGACAGCCCCCACCCGCACAATTCCATCAGAATCTCTCGGGAAGGGGTCTGAGATTTTCCTGGAAGTTCTGTCGTGTGTGTAGGCGGGGCATCACCCAGCAGATGAGAGCTCAGCTCCGAGCTGCCCCTCTAGACCCATCGCTTCCTCATCATTGGCCGTAAGATAGCGAGACACACCAGGATTCAATGCTTTATGTAATTCAACTCAAGAAACATGCATTGCCTAACACAGGGCTGGCATCATAGGCAAGTGTATTCTGGGCAGGGGCGCCAGGCCCTCCCTCCAGAAGGCCCTCCCCCCAGAAGGGCCAACTCTTGGTAAAAAGCACCATGGTTGCCATCTTGACATTTTTAATAAGGTTAGAACATGGAGTCCCCATTTTCCTTTTATTCTGGGTCCTGCAATTGCATGTCCAGTTTTGCCAGGACCTGTTCTAAGCTCAGAGAAGACAGAGCTAGAAGGCGGGACTTCCACCCTTGGGGAGGCCGCAGTCTGCAGAATGCCCAAGGACAAGTTGAAGGACTCCCTGGTCCACCCCTGCCAACTGACCATCCAGGCCAGGAAGCTTAGCACAGAGCTGCCTGCTGAGGAGGGGAGAGAGGCAGCCCGGGCTGCAGGATCACCCTAACATGCTCACAACTAATAATAAACAACAAATACAAGGAACAGTGGCAGGGAACACGGTGTACACTGGGCAGGAATACAGCTGCCACAATAGAGCTGCCACTGGGCGGGTATAGAGCTGCCGCAACTGCAGCCAACAGGCATCTGAGAAGCTGAGGACCCCGGGTCTGAGCTCAGGCTTGGCCCCTGCTAACTGTACCAACCAGCATTCGTCTACCAACTGACGCCCCCTGCCCCCATGTCTGCAGCTCCCAGTCTAAATAAGCTGTGGTGGGAACGGGCAGTGCCGTCTGCTGAGGCCGCCTTTGTGCTGGCCGCCCTGCTGAGCGCGCAGCGGCCGAGTTCCCATCGGGGCTTCACGAGGAGGCTGGCAATTGCCCCGTTTTACCGATGAGAAAACAGAGGGTCAGGGAAGCCAAGCAGCTTTCCCAGGATCGAGTGGCCAGTCAGCGGGTGATCGAATGGGAACTTGGGTTTGGGGCGCTGACATCTGACCGCGGTCATTCACTGTAACATGCTCCTCGTTGAACCACAGGCACCTGCCGTTGGCCGACACTATGGATTTCATAAGGAAGCGTGTGGTCCAGACAAACGGGGCCGGTTTATTCACACTGCGGGGGGTCAGGGAGCGAGCGAGAGAGAGAGAGAGAGAGAGAGAGAGAGAGAGGGAGAGAGAGAGAGAGATCCAGACCGCCCCCCATCCTGTAAGTCCCCGTGCTGGCCAGCAGCTCTCCACGGAGATGTGAGGAGGAGCAGGAAGAGCTGCCGGGAGACCATCAGCACAGCAGGCCGCGGGCGTGTTGGACGAGGGCCCGGCCTCTCCCCTCGGCCACGCCGGCTGCTGGACAAGTCGGGTGGCCAGTTCCCTCACAGCGCCTTCTTATGCTGAGTGGACGGCGGCACTCGGACTGTGGAACCGAGCCGGGCTGTGGCCACACAGAGACACAGCTGCCTGTCTCGGGAACACATGGGGGGCAGGTAGGCTGAGAATGTGCAGCCCAGGTAATGGGCGGTAACCATTCCGTTAGGGAGCTTCTACACGAGGGCTCTGCGCCCGGTGCGGGATGGCTGCGGTGCTGGGTGGGGGCTGCAGGGGCCTCTGTGCCCCAGCCACCCCCGGTTTTCCCCAGTGAAGCACCGAGCTCAACTTTGCCACCAGCTCCTTCCTCTTTTCTTGGTGGAAATCTACTGCCTCTTTAAAGCAGCGCCTGGAAAATTACAAGGTCAGTGCCACACTCGGGGCTAGAGAAGTCCATACCCCGCAGTGATTTCCAATGATCCAGCTTTTCATCACTGAAAAAAGTCTGTGGGCGAGGAGGCAGGAAGAATCATGAGGCCCCGAAGCAGGTGACTCATTTCAGAGAAAAATGGCAGGGCCGTTTCTGAACAGACGGGTTGACAGGGCCCTGAGCGAGTGCTGCTTTTCATTCATCCATTCAGACGTGCTTTCATTCATTCAACAGAGGGGACTGAGCGCGCGCTGAGCCGGGCTCCCTGTGGCTGCAGAGGTAGCCGCCCCGGAGCAACACCAAGAGGTCCCTCTTCCCTTCGAGCATCCGCTGGACAGGGGGCAGAGAGGAAAGGTTAGGGAACCTTACCGCGCGGGAATGAGTTAGGGGGAACTAGAAAGCCGGGGAGGGCTGGGAACAGAGACTGCCACAATTTCAAGAGGATTAGCCTACAGCCCACGCCTGGTGGGGCGGGGGTGGGGGGATGTGTGGAGTGGCCTCTGCAGGTTGGCAGCTCCCATCAACATTTATCCCAAATCCATCCCCTCTCTCTGCCCACTGCTTCCCCCTCCTGCATACTGTCCCCGGGGACAACCACAGCAGCCACTGGAACCTTCCTGCCCTGTCCCCCCACGGCCCCGACACCCCACCTTGCTCCATGCAGCAGCCACAGCGCTTCCCCAAAAGGCACACCCATCGGGGCATTCCTTGCTTAGAACCTTCCAGTGGCTTCTCCTCACTCACAGAGAGACCTTCAACAGGTTGCAGCGGCCTCAAGTCCCCTGTGGCCTGGCCTAGCTCCCACCCCCTGTGCCCACCCCCTCCAGCCAGAGGTTTCTTTGTTCCTCAGATGAGGCTGGCTCCTGCATCTGACCTTTGGCCCAGACACCTAGCATAGGGCCCTCCTGCAGAAGGATTATTTGGGGCTGATTAATTCTGAGACAATGCAAATACAGGCTGAAGCTCTGAAAACAGAGTGTCAATTACCCTTTTTGTAAGGAAAATTTACATTAAGAAAGGAAATCTCCATTTATAAGGGCGACTCCAAATAACAGAAAGCTTATCAATGGAGAGGACAGGACTTAAATCTGCATAAAGACCCTGCCCCGGTTTACAGGGTTTATGCTGTGCCCTTCCTACTGTCCTCTCCCCCCATCACCTTGGGTGTCTTTAGCTGAGATGGCATTGAGGGTGGTGGCTGGGGCCCTCACCTTCCCTGGGCCTCTCCCACGCTCAGAGGAGGTCGGCATGTTAACACGCTCTGTTCCCCTTTCTCTTGTTAATCTTTTATTCCAGCAGGCCTCAGCCAAGAACTCAGAAGGATAGAGGGAACATTATTTTTTTCTCCTGTGCAGGACGGAAAGAAGGAATTTCTAAGTTTCGCTGTTCCTTTAAGAAGCTTCCAAAGGTATTTTTAGAACCCAAAGTATGTGGCCAGCGGGTCCAGAGAGCTGCCTGTTAAATGAATTACGCTCAGGAATGCTCTGCCGCCCTGGTCTTCTCTCTGCCATCAGATACGTTTTACCATTTCGAATAAGAAACTCCAAGCAGTGAGAGAGGACTTCCCTTTCTGAAAGTCACCGGAAGAACTGAGGTCCTTTAAGAATCTGGAGTCCAGGGTGGAAGTGAGACATCTTGGCCACGGAAACCCTGCCTGGCCACCCAGCACACCCACCCACCGCCTCGCCCCTCACAGCTCTCGGAATGTTATGCTTTTATTAAAACCATGGTTTGGGCTTTCTAAGGAGTGCCCTGAGTCACTCTAAACCCAAGTCGGCAAATTGCAGCCCACCTGTTTTTTATAAATAAAGTTTTATTGGAACACAGCCACATCCATTTATGTACACACTGTCTGCAGCTGCTTTCCAGAGCTGAGCTGTGGAGACGGAGCCTGTTACCCACAAAGCCTAAGACGTGTGCTGCCTGGCCTTTTAGGAAATGTTTTTGGACTCCTGTTCTCAACAAGCCCCACTGCCCAGACGGCCAGTGGCCCTGCCTGGAGTCTCTGGTGGTCAGCGGTGCTCGCTGGCATCCCATCCCCTCTGCTTCCAGGAGAGAGGAGAGCCCGCCCTTCACATCCCCATGTGACCTGTTCTGGCCAATGAAACACAAGAAGAAATTATATGTGTCACTTCCAAGCTTCCAGGCAAAGCCCTGCTCTTCTTCCCCAGTCCTGGCAACCAGACAAATTCTGGAGAGTGGAGCCAGGAGCCCTGAGATCATACAGAGCAGAGCCCCCCCTCTGCAGACCTCAGGTGGGCTTGCAATGAGCAAGCGATCAACTTTTCCCTTTTGTGCCACGGAGATGTTAGGGTTCTTTGTCACAGCAGCATACGCCTAGCTTGTCCTGACTATTATAGTGGTCCTTGGGGAAAATGATTCATTTGTGTTTCTCAAAACTTAAAAGGGTGCACTTGCCCCAAATCTCAGATAGATGTTTATGAACTTACATAGAGCAATACAACTCAGAGCAACTCATTTTTCCAGCAAAGATGGCCATTCACTAGTGCTTCCGGGCATATTAGAGACTCCCCAAGACACTGGCCTCTGGTGCAGGGCCCTGGGCTGATAAGAGCACTTATATGGACATCTGTTACTGCTGATGATCCTGTATAACAAAAGGCTAATATGCAAAGAGAGCAAACGGCGGAACAACGGAACAACCGGTCACTATAACATGCGCTGACCACCAAGGGGCGCGCGCAAAACATGGTGGGCATCAGCAGCAGGCGGCAGAGCTCGGAACATGCTGGGCGTCGGCTGCCGCGGGATGGTGGAACAGGTGAGCCGGGGCGCCAGACCAAGGCGGGGCACCAGTCCCTGTCATCGGGGCAAGTCTCTGGTAGTTACTGAAAATTCTTTGCTCCCATGCACCTTGGTCCTGCCCTGTGCTCGCACATGCTGCAGGCGCCGGCCCAGCTCACTCCTTGCCGTCAGCGGGTGTGAGCGGCAGCTTTCGGCGCCCCTGAGGGTTTCTCCACCTCCCCCTGCTCCTGAGGGGTGATCAGGGCAGCAGCCACTGCTCGTACCTGCTGACGGCGCCAACCACACTCGCACCAGCTGCTGGTACTGGCCCCAATAGCTCTGCGCCGTCAGCGGGTGCAAGCAGGGCCAACACCATCAGTGCATGGGAGCGGCGGCAGCAGGAGAGGCCCAGGTGTAAGGAGGCAGGGCAAGGCTGAGGGGCTCATCGCCCTGGTAACAAGGAACCCACTGCCCCTCAATTTCTTGGGTAGAAATCTCCTCTATGGCATTTGACCCCATAACAACCACCTTCCCTATGACAGACACCTGTTTTTCATGTGTCAGTGACTTGGGCTTGGTTATGAAATTGGGGGTGGGTACTCCATAGAAAACCATCGCCTGGAGAGAAGGGATAAGGCACCTGAGGGGGGTCAGAACAGATATGCCCCTTGGACGTGTGAATTATTTTGAGCTGAAGACAATTGAGTCCCTGTGAGCCCACAAAAAAACTCTACTCTTACCTCTCCCTTAAAGAATCTAAATTTGAGCTCTTGTCCTTAATAAGAGTTATTATCAGAAATAACTTCTTATGAGCTATCTATAGGTCAGAGCAAACATTTCATTATTGAACGTATGCTCTCCTGATTGTCCTGTGATGACCTTCCTCCCTTCTGAAGTCCCAAGGTGACCCTTAGCTCAGAATGTCATATACTTCTCATTTCCCCTTTCTGTTCCCGAACCTCTCATGTACCCCGGGTTCCCATGCATATGTATGTAATTAAATTTGGTTATTTTCTCTTGTCAGTCTGTCTCATGTCAATTGAATTATGACAGAAGAATGTAGGAAAGTTTCTTCCTGCCCCACACACCTAAGGTATCCGTCCTCCTGAACTAGAATGGCAGTGACACCCCCACCCCAAGATGGGCAGTGACACTCCCCCCCAAGATAGCCAGAGTGAGAATCAAGGATGGTTCTTGTCATGCCTTAAAGCACTGCAGCTCAGGTGAGATCACTCTGAGGACAAGAGTTCCTAGCACTCTGGTTTGCATTTTCTGATTATCAAAACATCTACCTGAGCTCAGATGGATTACCATGCCCTTGAGCTTCTGGGCCCCAGGTCCTGAGGCCACATGAAGTGGTTCCGGTCCAGAGCAGAGGGCAGGAGAGGCGCTGAGTCATCTGAGAGATCTGTGGGCCTCAGCAGGTCTACAGCTGCCCCTTGCTTCCAGCCCCCAGGGAGAAAGCTCTCATCTCAGTGGCTCTCAATGAAGTAATTTTGACCCTGTGGGCATTTGGCCCGGTATGGAGCAGGGCTGTGAGGCAAGGAGAGACAAGAAGAAAAATGTAGGAGGTCCACGTTCACTGGTCCTGCCAGTGCTGGGAGCTTCAGTCATTGGCCTCTGTCCTGCCCTGGCCTGGAGACACTCTTGTCACCCTCTGTCCACCTGGCCTGGAGATAACCTGTCACCCTCTGTCCACCTGGCCTGGAGATACTCTTGTCACCCTCTATCCACCTGGCCTGGAGACACCCTGTCACCCTGTCTACATGGCCTGGAGACACTCTTGTCACCCTCTGTCCACCCTGCCTGGAAACACTCTTGTCACCCTCTGTCCACCCTGGCCTGGAGACACTCTTGTCACCCTCTGTCCACCTGGCCTGGAGACACTCTTGTCACCCTCTCTCCACCCTGGCCTGGAGACACTCTTGTCACCCTCTGTCTACCCTGGCCTGGAGACACCCTTGTCACAATTGGAGAAGGGGTAGCTCCTGGCTACCTCTACTGGATAGAGGCCAAGGATGCTGCTCACCCTCCTACAAGGCACAGGACAGCCCGCACGACAAAGCCTGATCCAGCCCAGAATGTCGCCAGTGCCAAGTTGAGCACCTCTGGGCCAGCTTCATGTGTTTAATAGAGAAATGAGTCACCGTTGATTCTGGAATTTTAAATTCTTACAAGAGCCCCCAGCCAGCTCCCCCCACACACACACACACACCCCCACTGTAATGACCCAGGCACAGTGAGTGAGCAATCGAAGCCTCCTGTAAAACTGCCCTGGAACTGCTGCGGCCCACCAGGCCCAGCCCTCAGGCTACGCAGGAGGAAGGGCAGGCCCCACAGAAGCCAGACGGGACCACCTCTGCCGGGTGCGAGGAGCCAGCGGGCAAGTGCCAGACGGGACCACCTCTGCCGGGTGCGAGGAGCCATGAGGGAGAAAACGAGTGAAGCTGAGCTGGTGACTTCATATCCCCAACCATCTACCCAAACTGTAAGCTCAGCATTATTGTATCTCAATAAAACCCGGTGACACAGGCTGGGGCCGCAGTCACCATCCCTGTTTGTTGATGGGCAGACTGAGGTATAGGGAGGTCCAGTGACCTGTGGGAGGTTGTACGGCCAACAGCGCCATCCTGGGCAGCCGAGGCCTGCCTCCTGGACCATCCCTTCAACGAGCAGTCCACACACTGACTTCAAAACCAAGGGGGAGCCCAGCCAAGTGGCTCAGTTGTTTGATCGTCGTCCTGTACACTGAAGGGTTGCTGGATCGATTCCTGGTCAGGGCACATACCTGGGTTGTGGGTTCAGTCCCAGGTTGGGGCACATACAGAAGGCAACCAATAGATGTTTTTCTCTCTTTCCCTCTCCCTTCTTCTCTCTCTAAAATCCAATATATATATATATATTTTTATTATTATTATTATTATTATTATTTTTTTAAGTGGGAAGGACTGTAGCACCCATTCCTTTCCTCTCCTGGGAGGCAGGTGAAGCTCTCAAACCAGCTTCATACCAGGGCATCTTCACAGGGTGAGCCTTGACCTTGACTCATGGGGTGATTCATGGGGAAGGCAAGACAGAGCCTCTGCACAGCCCTTAACGAACAGGCCCTGTGTCCAGACTGCAGGCTCTGAATTAGTGCCAGTGACGGAGGAGAGCGCCCGGAGGTCCATGTCATCTGAACAGAAGAGGCTGTGTCGATTTCCCAACTGTTTTCTCTTAGGTCATGCGAGCACACGCATGCCCCCCAACCCCCACCTCGGTCTCTCTCTGAGGATCATCCGAACAGAAGGCGGATCAGATCTTTGATCCTGGATTTTGTCCCTCTTACAACCATTCGTTCCTCTCAGTGGCTTCGTCTTAGTCCTTCCCTGGGCCTTATAGGCAGGACCTGGATCAGCCAAATAGAAATGGAGACACTGTGTTAAGTGTTAAAGAGTCTGTCTTGCTCACTGTGTAAACGGCACTCACACTCCTCTGTCATGGGCACATTGACAAAGAAACCAGAAGCTGGTCCCTAACAAGGATTGTACCCTGTTTATCTGCAACCCCAACCCCATGGTGATGGCCCACACACTTGGGAATGCCTGACCGGGCTGACGTCAACCAGCCCCTGGGGCACCTGCCTTGTGCCAGGGCCCGAGCTGCAGAGGTCTCCGCACACACTGAGGAAATGGACACAAGCACGGCTCAACTGGCACAGACCTCAGGGGGTGCCCACCTTACAAAGGGGCGGGGCAAAGAGGTGACACATCCACTGTGGCTGGGTTGCCCGGTGAAATCCCAGCTCTACCCCTTAGAACCATGGACCTTGGGCAAGCCACTCAGCTGGCCTGTGCCTCCGTTTCCACTCCCGTCCAAAGGGAGAGGAGCCCAGCCCGTGCCCAGAGTAGGCGCGGGGATTACGCGGGCCGCGGTGGGAAAGTTTGCAGCCCCAGGGGACCCTCGGAAGCAGTGGCTGCACGTTTGTCTCCCGATAGTCCCGGAGGCGGGTATCTTGGGGCTTCCTATCCCACATGAGGAACCTGAGGCCGAGCCCGTGTGTGTGACTCGCTGTAGGTCACCAAGCTAGTGAGTGGCCGCCACATGTAACCCAAAGCCAATCCCTCCCCTGAACTAGGCCAGGTCAGGGCTCAGCACGGTGGTGACTGGCTGGGAGGAGGGCTCACCTCTCTCTTGGTGGCCGTACGCCTTCGCACGTGTGTTCTGTTGCGACTCTCACTTGCTTCTGGTGGAAACCTAACCTTTGTGTCGGACGGAGGCGATCGCCATGCCAGGCAGCGCCTTTGCTCTTCTGCCGGAGCCGGGATGGCCGCGCGTGCGCGGGCTGCTGCAGGCTCAGAGGCATTTCCCCGGTGGTCGGTGGTCGGTGTGGCTGCAGCCCAAATGCTCAGCTCCCCGCGGCATCGGCCAAACCACGTGCCTCGCGAAGCGTGCTGATCACGGGGCCCTGAGCACCACGTCGGGGCGGGCACCGCGGGAAACGGGGATGGCCGAAGGTGATGCCACTGTCCGTGAGGGAGCCGTTCAGCGGAAGCAGAGGCAGGGGACTCAGGCTCCCACGACCTGCAGGACGGGTTTGACACAACCTAGACCCCAGAGGCCAAGCTTCCACACGCGACATGCGCAGTGCAGACACCGTCATGAACGATGCGACCACACTTCAGGGAGAAGCCAATGGCGGGAGCGCTGTGCCCGAGGGGACGGTCAGGCCTGAAAGAAACACCACTCTGGGCACCGGGAGCCGCGTGCGTGGCCGCGTGGGGAAAGAGGCCTGTGGGTGGGTGTGGTTCCAGCGTATTTTGCAAAGCAGACGCAACAGTGACTTCACCTGCCCCAAAGGGAGACCTGGGAGGGGAGGGCCGTGCAGCTACTGTCCAGCAACTGAGAGCCAGGCGGCCATGCGGATGGGGACAGAGGGACACGGACCCAGTCTGGCCAGTCCTCCCTGAGGGGCAGACCCCAGAGTGCATGCTGCCCTAGCATGGTTGGCCAGGAGGTAAAGACCCTCTTTCTCTCCTCCTCTTCTCCTCTCCTCCTTCTCTCCCTTTCCCTCCCTTCTCCTCCTCCTCCTCCTCCTCCTCCTCCTCCTCCTCCTCCTCCTCCTCTTTCTTTCTCTCTCTCTCCCCTATTATTTCGGTCCAGAGCCCAGATTCTGAGGAGCCTGCACCCTCACATTCCATCTGTAAACCTTGTAGCCAGAACCCCTCCAGTCGTCTCATTCTCCAAAGCAAGGGAGAAACCCAAGACCATCCCCAAACACAGAGCATAGCATTAATTAACTGCCAGAAGGCATCCCCGGAGAGGCACGGAGGCCCCACCAAATCAAAACAAACCCCAACAGGAACCCTCTGCCAGGGCCAGGCTGGAGTGAGCTGCGGGCCTCCCGGCAACTCGGGAAAACAGAGTCACGTACCGCGTGGCTCTTAAAAGAAAGGGATTGACCGCTTTCAAGCGGCTTCAGCAGCAGCGCCTGGAGGATTAACAGCTGCGACTGAGCCTGCAGGTGTATGTCAAGTCCCGACATCTGAATCCGGTTACGGGGCCCGGCGAGGCTGG
The DNA here is from genome assembly GCF_963259705.1 of Myotis daubentonii. Classification (NCBI taxonomy): domain Eukaryota; kingdom Metazoa; phylum Chordata; class Mammalia; order Chiroptera; family Vespertilionidae; genus Myotis; species Myotis daubentonii. The sequence continues at coordinate 5,138,968 of NC_081842.1, forward strand.
CAGACTCCACGTCAGACATAACCATTCTGCTTAATGCTTTTTTCAAAGCCCACGTAATTCACCGCCGGGTTGCATTTCATGTTTAGGTTGTCTGGCCTGCTTTCTTCTTAAGAAAACAACCAACCAAGACCAGCAGGCCAAACATTCCTAAGGACGATGAGATCATAGGCCCCGCACCAGGAGGGGGCTCGGAACCCCAGACGCTGGTCCCTCTGTTTTGCAGAAAAGGTAACTGGGGCCTGGGGGAGGGAGAAAAGAGCCTCTTGGGGCAAAGGAAGAAAGACTCTAACGGGGCACGGGGGGGGGGGGTGCGAGGGGAGGGATAACTCTTGGCAAAGAGCCACGTTCCAGAGCCCACGCAAAGTGGTGCCTTCCAATTTCACACCAGCTGGATGTAACAAGGACACGCACTGCTGGTATGATTTCCCCCCAGTTTATAAAGAGCTCTCAATGGAAATCTTTCGCCCTGGCTAGTTTTCTCAGTGGTTAGAGCAGGGGTGGGCAAACTTTTTGACTCGAGGGCCACAATGGGTTCTTAAACTGGACCGGAGGGCCGGAACAAAAGCATCGATGGAGTGTTTGTGTGAACTAATATAAATTCAGAGTAAACATCATTACATAAAAGGGTACGGTCTTTTTTTTCAATAGTTTTATTCATTTCAAACGGGCCGGATTCGGCCCACGGGCCGTAGGTTGCCCACAGCTGAGTTAGAGCGTCAGCCCTCGGGTCAAAGGGTGGCGGGTTCAAGTCCCAGCCAAGGGCACGTACCTCAGTTGCAGGTTCGATCCCTGGCCCCATAGGGCTTGTGCAGGAGGGTAAAAAAGAGAAATCTTCCTGTGATCACAATATGCATGTAAATTTATGCAGAAGGATCCTACTTGACAGAAGAGAAAGCGAAGACTTACGGAGACCCAGCGATTGGCCCCAGATCCCACAGTTCCGGCTTCTCTTTTGTTTCGGTTTTCAGAGTTGAAGGGTCGCTGGTGTGAACCACGGCTGTCTCTGGCTAACCAGGGGCCCAGGCCTCCCCACCTGTGACCCTAAGCTATGCCAGTCCCATTCGGCCACGTTGCCCCACCCGTGTCCATGGCATTCGGCCGCATATGTGTGGTTTTCTGGTGCTAAGCGACCCTGTGAGGTGGGCAGGTGGCCGTGGGAGTCACCCGCACGAGAGGAAACAGAGCGTCCAGTGGGCTCCGTGGAGGACTTGAGCCTGGGTGCAGAACCAGGCCCCTGACGCCTGCTCTGAGTCCTTCTCCCCGCAGGACTCCCCACTGGCAGGGGGGAGAAAGGAAGTGTTTACTACACTGGTAACATATGAGACCAGAAAACCGTTGTCTTAAAAAGGAGAGAGAAGTGCCCTGGCCGAGTGGCTCAGTTGGTTGGAGCATCACCCGTGCACCAAAAGGTGACCGGTTCCATTTCCAGTCGAGGCACATACCTAGGTTGTGGGTTCAACCCCCAGTCATTGCTGGGGCACGTGCAGGAGGCAACAGATCAATCTCTCTCGCTCGCTCTCTCTTTCTCTCTCTCTCTCTCTCTCTCTCTCTCTCTGTCTCTCGCTCTCCCTTCCTTCCTCTCTCTAAAGAAATTAATAAATTTAAGAGAGAGAGGTGATGGTGGGAGAGAGGGAAATGAGAAGGGTCCTAATCCCCACAGACCACGGGCACAGGGCCAGCAGTCCCCTGAGGAGACAGTGTCAGCTGGTCATGTTCGTTTTTTCAGCCAAATCCCACCCTGACTTCGGTCCCAATCTGCGGGCCTGGGGGGCACCTGCAAGCGGGGCCCACCCAGATGTAGGCGTCCGAGTCTGATTTTAACAGACCTCCAGGCGATTTGAATGGGCAGCCAGGCAGACACCAGGCATTTAACAAGATCCCATTGGGATGGCGACATATGTAAAATTAATTCCTAAAATCTCCCTTCTATTTCAAATGAGAGGATGAATGGAAAACCATTGGATAAAATAACATTCTGTATTTACGATGTTTACCTAATGATTGCAGGGAGCGGTTTTCGTGTATTTGGGTAAAGCATGGATTTGAGCAGCAGCAGGGCCTGCGTTGAGACTTCGGCCTTGACCCTCATAAGCTGTGGGACCAGGCAAGTCATTCGATCTTCCCTTGGTTATCCCAATGGCAAAATGATGATAATAAAGATGATGACGATAATGATGATGAATGAGCACTGCAGGGCTGTTGTGAGAGTCAAATTATATTATGTATATAAATGGCGCTGTGCATTAGGGGCCTTCAAAAATTGGCAGCTTTTAGGAACACTGTTTTGTCCTGTTACCTTGGTGATCTGGGCAGTTCTCCCTGTGGAGTGCAGTGTTTGTCTCTCACTGAATCACCGTCCTTGCAGCCGGGGGGAGCCACCTCAGGGCCCGTATCTTTCCTTCCTCCCGGCACTGGCCCCGGGTCTCAGGCCACCACAGGAGCAGAGGTGGTCCTTCTAGGGAGTGTTTTCTCAGGGCAGGTTCAGACCCGGACGCCCTGGGGCAGGTGAGGGAGTTCAGTGACATCCCTTCTTATAAGTGAAATAGGAGAATCACCATGGCAACCCAACCTAAAAACAAGGCCAGCATTCAAATAGTGCAGTAGTACAGAGGTGCGCTCAGGCCGCCTGAGGGAGGGGGCGTCTCCGCTAGACTTTCATGCACAGGTGAGATTCGTGCACGTGGAGACCCCTGGAAGGGCTCTCTGGGCAAAGGGAGCCGCTTGGAGGAGAGCTCAGAGGGTGGTCACGGAGGCCCTGAGTCTGGGCAGTCTTGAGTCTCTGGCCTGGTCAGTGGGGTGCCCACACTCAGAGGAGAGGGTGAGGAGCGTGTGAGGCCAGCCCTGCCCACCCCGGCCATTGAGGCCACCAGGGAGCCAGGGTGGGGCCCCACTCCTAATCCTGCAAGACCATCCACTCTCCGGGGAGAGTCTGGCTCTAGACCAGCAGGACCACCCACACCGGGCTCAGCTCTCTAGGAGCATCCTGAGCAAAGGGGACCGAGAGTGAGGAGCATGTGTTACGCCCTGTCCACACGCGCTTACAGCTGGGGGTCAGGGCTCTGGTTTTACCATGAAACACAACAGCCCCAGCTCTGGAGGCATTTACACCATAAGTTATGGCAGTGAGACTAGAGGGTGCCTGAATGCTCGAAGGTGCTCAGAGGTGCTGGTCAGGACTGGCCCAGGGGAGAAGCCACCACAATGTCAAGGTGACCTCCTAGCCATGGTCTTCCCGATGGGCAGCACTTGAGCTGTGTTTGGATTGGCCAAAGGGGCGTGGTGTCAGGGCTACAGTACGCAGGACACACACAGCCTTTCTGACTCCATCCAGGACACACTCCACTTTGGATCAGCACACAGGCCAGGCGGGGTGGTGACTGCTCCTCCTGTGGGGACCCAGGTTATGCAGCCCTGCACCTCGGCCCACAGGACACAGTCTGGCAGTCAGAAGCCTGGCGACCCAACACCGTGAGCTTCAAGAGCCCTGTGAAAGGTTGGGTGTTTCTTTCTCCGCGAGACAGTGGATGCCTTCGTTGGTGAGAGAGGTGGGCTGTGCGGAGAAGAAAGGGAAGGGGTGGGTGTTTCCGGGCATGACCCCATGCCATGGAAGGTCAACTCCATGAAGGCAAGTGTCGGGTCCAGACTTGGCTTCGGTTCAAGGGCCCAGGTGAAGGGAACGCCTCCAGCTCTAGGTGAAAACAAATGTTTGCCTAGAACCTGAAGCAGTTCTCAGTAGCAGAGGCGCTGGCTTCAGACTCAGCCCTTTGCATTTCGTTCAGCCCATAATCTACGTGCAGGGAGACATTTACCAGGACCCATCCTGTTTTTATATAAATCAAAATATTGACATGTTTGGTCAAAAGCACGGGAGATTTACGTGTCCTCTCTCGGATCGTTTTGCATGGAAGAAGCTGCCCTCTGGTTCTTCAACTGGGGGTCACCTGGACCCAGCATTCTTCACCTGGACGCTCGTGAGAAAGCATCCCAGGCCTGCCACGCCCTAACCCCTGGCCCGGGGCCCCGCATCTGCAACTTCCCAGGCTCCTGGAATGAATCTAGTGGCCACAACATGGAGAACCAGCCTTGACGTCATCAAGCAGCATGACCACTCACCTGGTGGGGGTCCCTCAGAGGGACGTGGTACCAGGGGTCACAGGCACCTTTCCCAGCGCCACCTGACACTTCCGTGACCTCTTCTAGAGATGGAAGCATCCCAACTACCCACAAATCCGCTGCCCCCAAACCCAGTGAGCCAGCTAGAGGACCACAGGCAAGACCACGGGTGTAACCAATGGCAACATTTCTTGGGGGAGAAACCCCAAAACTTTCATTTACATCAACAGTGAGCAGAATGGACCCCACAGCCTCCATCGCCGCAAGTGGGCAGGTTTCCAAGCTCCTGAGATAAATCGAAGCAGCGTTATGGTGTAATTATGACGGCATTTCATAACCCAAAGGCGGCCTCCACCAAGGCTATTTCCACAGCGCCATCCGCCCACCCCGGGGGCAGCCAGCCAGTGGCTCAGATAACCCCCCTCCAATCGTCGCCACCAGCTCTTCATTCTTTCCTGTGTGTCCCCACAGGCCACATTCCTCCAGCTAATTGTGGCCGTGTGTCCTTCACCTTGGCACTTAGCCATCACCCACAGACATGTCCTACCTCCTGAAAGAAGCCTTCGACTGCAGAAGACCTCATCCCTCCAACCTCCCACCTCCGCCCCCGCCTCCCGGCAAGCCTGGGAACATCGCAGATGCCTAAGTGAATAAAGTCATGCAGGAAGGCTGGGAAGACAATGCAAGAAGAATCTAGAATAGGGCACCAATGCAGTCCGTTTGTTCCTAGTGGTCAGAGCAGAGCCTCCAGTAAATGCGTGGACACGGGGGAGCTGCCTGTGGAGCGGGTCCCAGCACAGGACAAGGATGGGAAAGGGATACACAGGCCTGCCCACGGGCACCTCTGCCCGCCATCCAAGCGACCGGGTGTCCGGGTGAGGGAAGGCGCCCCATGTCTGAGGACCACACATCTGGATGCATCCTGCAATCCAAACACATCCTGGATTTGGCCCAGTGACCCCAGCAGATGTGGGGGGACGGCTGTAGGTTCAGGGATCGCACCTCAGCCCAAGGAGCATTGGTTGGCAGTGAGGCGAGCCCTCATTCGGTTCATTGCTGCCTCGCCTTCCCTCGCTTCCTTCGGGGTGACTGGGCTGCGAGGGGTGTTCCCAGGGAGGGATGTTAGAGGCTCCATCTCCGCCACATCCAGGTACAGAACCAGGACCTGCTGAGTAGCCCAGGCCCATCCCGGGTTTGCTGCGAAAGGCAGTTACAGCTGCCCTTTCCTAAATGAGTTGGGGTGACAGGCGGGAGAGATGTCCCCAGGAGCTCCCGGTCCCCAGCCCTTCACAGGAGCAGTGGGCCCTAGATCAGCCCTCCCCTAAGAAACGGCGTGGCTCAGCGGTTGAGCGTCAACCTGTGAACCAGGAGGTCAGGGTTCGATTCCGGGTCAAGGCACATGCCTGGGTTGCAGGCATGATCCCCAGTGTGGGGCCTGCAGGAGGCAGCCGATCAATGATTCTCTCTCATCATTGAGGTTCCTCTCTCTCTCCCTCTCCCTTCCTCTCTGAAATCAATAAAAATATATATTTTTAAAAAGAAAAAAAACTGTCGCTCACCCGGTGCAGTTTGGCTCATGCCAAGATACAAATCCAAAGCAGCAGCTTCTCGTGAGAAAGCCATCCAGGGGCTCAAAAAGGAACTCAGACAGAAGAGCGTAAGGAAAGCAAGCGCCACCTTAGGAGAGGGAGCTCAGAGTGCCTCCGGACCCTGGGACCCCCTCCCCCAGGGCCGCGGGGCCGCAGCCCACTGGACACCAGCAGCCCTTCCGTCCTGGGACTCTGCGCTCGCCCCCCGGGCAGTGCTGGGCCTTGCTCGCAGCCTTCCTCAGTTTCCCCAGCTGTTTCCAATGCTTGTCTGCACCAGGGATGCGCGAAGGTGAATACTGGGCCTCTGAGGCTGGGACTAGCCCGCCCACAAAAGACAATGGCCATGGCAGCCCCACCCCCGCTAAGGCTCGGCTACAAGGTCACAGTCACGTCCGGGGCCACTGGTGTCCCCCGCAGCCCCCCAACTGCAGGGAAACACCAGAAATTGGGTGGTCTGGTGACCAGAGGGTCCTCTTCCCTCCAGTCTATGAACCTCAATCAAGTGGAACGCTCAAGGAATGACGACTTGTAAAGGTTCGTTTTCCTGGCCCAGGAGACCATGGCACATTCTGGACGTGTGCGGAGAAAACCCAGTCTCCCCTCTGCTTTCGTCAGTCGGTGCAGTGAATACTATTTGCTCTCGCGCTTTTTTTTACTTAATATGTTTTCATTGATTTCAGAGAGGAAGGGAGAGGGAGAGAGATAGAAACATCAATGGTGAGAGAGAATCATTGATCGGCTACCTCCTGCACGCCCTCTACTAGGGGTCGAGCCTGAAACCGGGCACATGCCCTGGCCAGGAATTGAACTGTGACCTCCTAGTTGATAGTTCAACGTTCAACCACTGAGCCACACACGCCGGGCTGCTCTTACGCTCTTTGCAGGAGAAGACCTATGTCCAGTCCCCTGATCACTGTTTCTGGATGAATCCGCAGAACTCGGAGATGGGGCCGCTCTCCAGAATCACTCATGGTTGAATTTTTTAAATCTCTTTCACTTGTCTCATTCTCTTCTTTCTCCACAAAACTGTCCATCAAAAAATGTCCAGTCACCTGAGGGTTCTGGTCAGCTGTTCTGCTGCCAATATAGACGTTATTATAAAAAGCACCAACAGCGGCCGGGCAGTACTGCCCGACGGGCTTTCCGGGCGGATGGAAACTTCCATGTCTCTGTGGGCCGCTATGGCCGCCTCTCACCACCACTGCAGCAGAGGGACCCGGTTTCAGAGTGCAGCTCACTCTCATGACTTGACACTCACACAGCCACAGATGGTTGAGTGGCTGGGTCCCGGGGGCACAGGAAGGCCACGGGTGGGGGGGCAGAGGGCAGCGCTGGGAGCGCCTGGGGTGGCATGGTTCTCTGGGGTCAGGCCCTCATTCCAGCCTGGCTTGTAGACTAGAGCAAGGGAATGCAACCTCGCTGAGCCTCGATTTGCTCATCTGTAAATGGGGACACACAGCCTTCATTTACTGTGTGGTTGTGGTGATTTAGAGAGACACCTCATGGGGTTCCCCAGCTCTGTGTCTGGCGCAGTGTGTGTGGTGGGGGGGCGGGGGGCGGGCGCAGCGACTAGATGAGGAGAACTTTGGAGTCTCCCCCGAACTGGTGTCCACAGGCCTTCACCCTTTCAGGTTTTTTTCTGACTCGGTGTTTGAGTGGGTTGAATTGTGTCCTCAAAGAGGGTACTCAGGAGAAAGCCACGTGGAGAGGCAGAGGCTGAAGTGATGCAGCCACACAGCAGGGACGCTGGGAGCCACCGGCAGCTGGAAGAGGCAGGAAGGACCCTCCCCCAGAGCCTTCGGAGGGACTGGCCTGCCCACGTCCGGGCCTGGGGCTTCTGGCCCCCAGACTGCGGGAGGACACAGTCTGCGGTTCTCAGCCACTGGGTGCGGCGCTTGGTCGTGGCGGGCCCCAGGACGGGTTTGCCTCGCTGAAAACCAGACTTCGTCACTCGGTGTCATGCTTCCTTGGAAAAACTATTCAGTGGGGAGTGGACACCTGCCATGGCTTTAGGCTCATGTAGAAAGAACCAACAGCTCGACCGGCATGGCTCAGTGGTTGAATGTAAAACCTGTGAGCCAGGAGGTCACAGTGTGATTCGCGGTCAGGGCACATGCCTGTGTTGCGGGCTCGATCCCCAGTGTGGGACGTACAGGAGGCAGCCAATCCATGATTCTCTCTCATCATTGATGTTTCTATCTCTCTCTCCCTCTCCCTTCCTCTCTGAAATCAATAAAAATATATTATATAACAAAACAAACAAAGAAATCATGCTACTTAGTAGGCAGACCCCTCAGTCTTACTTAGCACTAGAGGCCTGGTGCATGAAATTCATGCACAGGGGAGGGGGTATTCCTCAGCCTGGCCTGTGCCCTCTCAGGTTGGGTCCCTATGCCTGGCCAGTGATCAGGGCCTATCAGGGCTTTGCTTTCCCCAGCTGCCAGCATCTGGCCCCACCCCCACCGCTGCTACAGCTTGCCATCTGTGTGGTGCTGCTCCCCCTCTCCTGCCACCCGTCTCCTCCCTCTACATGTGACAGGCGTGGGGTGAAATTGCTTGGCTGGCCTGGGCCTCCCTCTGTGGCTGCCGCCCAGATAGCCTGGGCCTCTCTCTGTGGGGCGATCAATTGTGGGGCCCCCAGATCAATCACCCTACAGACGGAGGCCCCTCCCACCCTCCACAGCACCGCCAGCCGGGTGGCCTGGGCCTCCCTCTGTGGGGCGATCATGGGGAGATGGCGGCCCGCCCCCCCTGACCAATCACATTGCACCTGTCCTGGCTGGCCTGGTGCCAGTGCGTGTCATAGTGTGGTCGTCTGGAAGGTCATCTGGACAGTCATTCTGCTGTTCAGTCATTCGGTCAATTTGCATATTATGCTTTTATTATTATAGATGTTCATAAAGAACCACAGGGTCACCATAGCAGCTCTGGTTTTGTAATATTTTGTTACCTGTGGTTCAATATAATGGCCTCCTTGTAATCCTAGTGATTTATTTCACACGTTTTCAGCCCTTATTCTGAGAAGGGACCCATAAGCTTCGCCCGGCTGTGAGGGGTCTGAGGCACCAGGCAGGTGGGGGACTCGTGGCTTAAATATTAGAACCTGCGCGAGGGCAGGCTCTGTGCCTCTCAAGACGGCGCGGGCAGCGAGCGCTTCCTAAAGGGGCCTGTCCCTCGGATACGGGCTCTTCCTGCCGCTGGTTTACAGATTTCCTCCCGCGTTGGGAACACCACACCTGCCGCACAGCCAGCACTCTCCACTCAACCGGCCGCCCCTGGCCCAAAGGACCACAGGCTCATCTTTGTGAGTTGTTTTACGCTGACGCTGCCTCACTTCCAGGAATCAGACAGCAAAAATGATATGTTTTTGTGGTTTGGCATTTTGGAGCTTTGCTCTGGCTTTGCTGGTTACTGCCAACATCTGCAAATTATTATGAGCTTTAAAAAACCACCCGCCACCGCAGGCGGCTCCCACAGCCCCGGCCAGGCCAGGCCTCCCGCCGGGCGGCGGGCAAGTTCTTGGACCAGGAGGCGGCTGGGTCAGGACCCCAGGCCTCCTCGTAACCCCCACACACACACCCCGAGGCCATCTGTGGCTGGAGCCAGGTGCCCCCTCCCTGCGTGGCAGCCTCCTGGTCCTCCCTGCCACTCACTCATCTGTTCCAGGAAAGTATTAAAAAAGCTGTGGGCGCCCCAAATAAAAATTACTCAGTGTATTCGTGTCAACGTGGAGAGACATTGGGTTCCCAGACCCATCCCAGCCCAAGGCCACGGGATGGGTGAACAGCCTCGGGTGCTGGTGTGAAAACGCAGCTGCCAATCACTGAAGACAGTTCCACCGGTGGAGCTGAGCGGCCCAGGCCCGGTGCTCGCAGACTTGGCAGCACCCGGCGCCTGGCCCGGGCATCCCTCCCCCTCTGGTCCCGTGACTGACTCAGAGCCGCAGAGCAGATGTCTGTGTGGGAAGCAAGCCGCGCCCGACATCTGTCCTGGGGTGGGGAGGCGTGTGTGTCCGCAGATTTCGCTCGAGTCCCCGGGTGGGCGGGGCGGGGCGGGCAATTCGCGAGCTGCGTCACCAGGCATCTAACGATGGGGCGAACGGGGTCAGGTCCCTGTGATAAGCAGAGTGAACACGTCGGGCGGTTTGTCATTTTCCCTCGGGTAATTTTCTCCATAACACACACGCATGTCATAGGCTTATTTGGAAAGAGCACGGGCGGACCCGTGTCAACAAAAAGAGCGTTGAGTGCCTGCTCACATGTGGAGGGGCGTGGGGAGGAGCAGGCCATTGAGTGTGGAGTGAAACCGAGGATTCAGACACAGAGGCTAGGAAGGGTCTCGGTGAAATCGGACACACGTATTCTGATGGAGACGGAAGACAAAGGGGTGATTCCGGAAAGGCTCCCTGGAGGAGGTGAGCCCTCCAAAGAGATGATGTGCCCAGTTGGGGGAGAAAAATGGGGGAAAGAAAGGGCACCAAAGCCGAGGAAACTTCAGGGGCAGAATCAAAGGGGCAAGAATCCAAAACGACAGGGATGAACCCCACAAGTAACCTGACTCTAGAGAAGTCTTCAGAGCTGACCCTGAGAGGGGAGGGGGCGGAAAGGGTAGAGTATGCCCAGCCCCAGGCTCTAAGCAAAGGTCTGAGAGCAGACACCCAACCCATGTCCAAGTGACCAACCCTTCTACGTCCCCAAGACACCAAATGCGCAGGCACCTGGGTACCCGGCACACCCAAGCCTGGTGACACCTAGGATTTGCATGTGGCGGGCAATGAATCAACAGGCGCTGTCTGACTTCAGAGCTTTGACCTCCCCTTCATCCCCTGGGTCGCGTGTAGATGAGCTGAGTGGGACATCTCGCTGATTGTTCACGATAGACCCAGTGCATGATCCTACGCAACGGATAACACATCTGCTTACTAAAGTGTGCGTGCAGATTGGATCACCTGAAAAGCGCTTGGTATTTTCAGAACATGCAACAACTGAGAGAGCCGCGGGGTGGCCCGGACCACGTGCCACCCTGAGTGGGCGGAGAGCTTGTGGGAGCCACATGTTCTAAGAGGGCGTGGGTGTCCTCTTACCTAGATGTTAGGCTGACACGGGCAGCCGAGTCCCTTGATCTAGTCACCTTGCTGACAGTATCTCCAGCAATTACGTTAATTTGAGACTTCATAATGACCATGGAAAGATTGTGTGAGTGTGACCCCACCAGGGAAGGCACATAGAGAGTGCACTAAATAGATAAGGTGACAGGCCATCACACACACACACACACACACACACACACACACACACGGGAATTAGCAATATCTGACAACTCAAGGGCTGGCCAGTTCCTCACCTTATTTTGGGTCAGGCTTTCCAAACCTTGGTGAACTTCCTCTGTGCGCTCTGCTTTTGTTTGTTTTATTGTTATTGTGTGTCTGTTTGTTTTTCATATATAAATCTTTATTGTCGAAAGAGTTATACTAGTATATGTCTCCCTTTTTTCCCCATTGACCCCTCTAGCCTGCCCCTGCCCCCACCACCCCGCCCCAGGCCTTCACCACCCTCTTGTCTGTGTCAGGGGCTGTGCATACATGCACACAAGGTCTTTCGTGCACCCTGCTTGCGCATATTCCACCGCTCTGGCTGTCGGAATCGCCTGTTCCTTGAATTCAGAACCTGGAATTGCTTGCTGAGAACTCTGGGTCCTTTGTCTGCAGTCAGCGGAGGTCGCTCTGTGAGTGTCCTGGGGCTGCTCTAAGGAAGGAACATGAACTGAAGTGACTTAAACAACAGAAATTCTGGTCTCGCAGGTCTGGAGACCAGAAGTCCAAGACCAAGGGCCAGCAGGGCTGGCTCCTCCTGAGGGCAGTGAGGGGCACCTGTGCCCGCCTCTCGCAGCCTTTGGTGTCCCCAGCAACCCCTGGCGCTCACGGCCTGCAGACACAGCCCTCTCCTTTGCCTCTGTCATCCCTGCGTGCTTGTATCTCTCCTCCTCTTCTTGTAAAGACACCAGTCAAGTTGGATTAAGGGCCCACCCGAATTCAGTGTGACCGCATCTTCACTAGTTACACTTGCACAGACCCCGTTCTGATGTACCGGGGGTCAGGGCTTCGACATATCTTGGGGGTGGCAGGGGCACAATTCAGCCCAGAGAAGTCATGTATGTGGGCAGTCCTCGTTAACCGCATGCACAGGCTGCCTCCTGCTCCTTCTGGTGAATGCACCGTTCGTCTGAGGTTGACGATTAAGACCCTTTCTCTGCCAACACGCGCACCTGCCCTCCTTGCATTTCCTAGGGAGCGGTGGCATCCGGCTGCACCTAACAGAGCTTCTCTTTCTTTTTTAAAGATTTTTAATTGATTTTTAGAGAGGAAAGGAGGAGAGAGAAACATCGATGTGAGAGTGACACATCGACTGGCTGCCTCCTGCACACCCCCTCCTGGGGATTGAGCCTGCAACCGGGCATGTGCCCTGACCGAGAATGGAACCAGTGACCTTTCGGTACACGGGTCGATGCCCAGCCAACTGAGCCACACTGGCCAGGGCTCTGCTCATTCTTCCTACCGTCTTCCCCATCGTCGGATCCAAACCCACCGGAGAGCGTACACCCTAGTTCATGGGCCTTTCTGATCCACCAGGAGCTGCTGGCTTTGCAGGAGGCCTGCCCAGCCAAGCCCCACCCCCACGCTGACGGAGGAGGACGGCCCAAGGATTCAGGCTGAAATCCAGGGGCCAGGCAAGTGCTCCGTGCAGGGAGCCCGCTGCACCCCACAAAGAGCGGGGTCACACTCCTCCCAAGTCCCTGATGGGACGTGCGCCGAGGAAATGGGGGAACAGTGCTGAGCATTGCAGTGTGTCCCCCAAACCCCAGCCGCACAGCGCCCTTCCCCGGGCCGGGCCAGCCAGGCCACTGCCTCCCCTTGTGCCCTGCCCAGTGGGCACACACTTAACCCCATAGCCAGCGAACCCCGACCCCCTGAAATAGGTCTGCTCGGAGAATTCCATCTCCATGCCCAGCCCCCACACAGAACCCCTCGCCAGCCTGAGAGAGTGGCCCCAACTTGAGAGTGTGCATGTGTGCGCACGTGTGTGTGTGTGTGAGCGTGAGTGTGTGCACACGTGTGTGTGTTTAATGAAAAGCAGCTTGTTCGGAGTCCATCAAAGGCCCCGGGAATGAAACGTGGCTTTGAGCGTCTCCCCTGCAGAGCGCTGTGAGGGGAGGTGCAGGCTGCCTGCCCGGGACGCAACCGCCGCCTGGACCGCCGCCCAGCCAAACCCGACCCGACGCCGACGGAGGGGGCTGCTCGGAGCGTTTCACTGCCGGGTGTTTGTTTTTTCTTCCATCGACAAAAATGTAGACGGGAGAGAATATGAGACCAAAGAGGCTTATTATTACCTGGACAAGAGGGTCATTGGGACGGACTGAGTCGGCGCGATGCTTTGAAGATTAATGGGGCCGTGTAAATGGTAGTTTGTAATGAGGTTTCTCCGAGGACATTACCCAGAGCACGGACGACGTGCATCAAGTGCAGCGGAGCCCTGGGCCGCAATTAGTGTGTGTAGAGGCCTCGGGCCCGGAGCCACGAGATCCCAGCGCAGGGGGTGACGACTGACGACGAGCTGTCCCAGCTGCTTCTCAGAGACGAGAAAGTGGGACCGCAGGCTCCTAGGCTCTTCAGAAGCAAGCACTGCACGGGGAGCAGACACCCCGAGGTGAGGGGTTCACGGTGGTCCCCAAAGGGGGGACATCAGATGGAGCCCCTCTGGGTGAACCCCTTTTGTCCACCCCCCACTGCTCACTCCATCCCAGCTGCTTAATGAGGATGGGTCCCCAGGTGGAACCCCAACCAAGGACCCAAATGTTGAAAATCCTCACGACCCATGGTCAGGGGGCTTTCACACGTGCTGGCAGCGTCAAAAAGAAAAACTAAACCAAATCCTGGCTAGTTTGGCTCAGTGGATAGAGCATCAGCCTGAGGACTGAAGGGTCCTGGGTTCGATTCCGGTCAAAGGCACATGCCCAGGTTGCGGGCTCAATCCCCAGTAGGGGGCGTGCAGGAGGCAGGTGTTCAGTGAGTCTCTCTCATCATTGAAATTTCTAGCTCTCCCTTCCTCTCTGAAACCAATGAAAATATTTTTTTAAAAATTAAACCAAATTAATAGGACTTCCCACGAAGCCCCATTCTCAGCAACCAGTGATCGTGGTCCAAGGGTGCCCATCGACCTACGGGACAGGCTTCATGGAATCGTCTGATGCCTCCTGGACACTTGCCTTCCGGGGCCGTGAGGGACTGGGGTGAGGAAGCCCCATGGAAACAAATCAAGACCAGGTGAGTGGAAGGCCGCGGTCATCACAGCTGAAGGTCGGCGTGCTTCACTCCAGAGGCTCCTGGACAGGAGCTGAACGCGCATTGGCTGGTGGCCCTGGCTGCCCTGCCCAGAGGCCGATGGGACTGGGAAGTGGACAAGGACAGCACGACGCTTCCAAACAAAAAGGTGGGAAAGGCGAAGAGGAGACGCGGAAACGATCATCTCCCAACTGCTCTGGAGAGGGCAGGTCCCAGGGTCTGAAGCAGCCGGGTCTGCTCCCTCCTGCCGCAGTCTGCCGCCGCCCAGGCGGGGGCCCAGCCTCCAGGCCTCTGTGTCCGCGATGGCACCTCTCCGTCTTCGCATCGGCAGCGGCGTGTTTGGACACAGCACCGTGGCTGGCTTTAAGGATTCTTAAAATCCGGGGATGTAAAAATGCTGGCATAAAATGCTGGAGATTATTTGGAGTCCTAGGACGCTGAAGAGGTAAGAAAAAAAACCTTTCTAAAATAAAATTACTCCACAAAAGTGTTTAAATATTCTAGCAAAATTAGCACAATATGTGTGTATAGCGAGAGGGTGAGAATTCTCTGATGACTGAATCAGTGAATCAATTAGCCATAGACACCTGACAAGTATGTTAAGTGACTGGATGAATGAATGAATGAATGGAGTCGGGGCTAGACCTGGCGCACCTCAATTCACATAATACTGACCCCTCATCGAAGCTCCAGGAGCTGCACAGTGTATTACCCACATCCGCGTTCTGAAATGCAGCCCATTCTACGTTTTCTTCTCCCATTTCCTTTCCCAACGTTTCTAACGAGTAAGACACGGCATTCTTGTGAGCAAGCGCTCCCTGGCAGCCCGCCTTTGCACACATTCCTTCTCTTTGACATTGTCTCCAATCCTCAGAGCTTGGCCTCCACTTGTCCCCAAATCATGTCCAGACAGCTACAGGCTCTGACTGCCCGGAAAAGTCCGCTGATCCAGCCACGCACGGCACACCTGGGGTCTGGGCAGACCTGTTAGCCTCCGAGGAGCCTTTCATTCTATTTCACCAACCATGTGTGTGAGTTCAGGCTCCTTCTCTCTCTCTCTCTCTCTCTCTCTCTCTCTCTCTCTCTCTCTCTCTCTCACACACACACACACACACACACACACACACACCTCGCTGTGCATCTGACTCAACACAACCCTTTAGTCTCCAGGTCACTCAAACACCAACCTCCCCTCACCCTCAGCTGGCACACAGGAAGTGATGAAGAGTCCTGTTCAGAACACCTCACCTGGCCACCCTGCTTCAGCCCAGACTGGCTCAGAGAAAGGGGTTCAGAGTATCCCCACATGTGCTGTGTCAGACAGCCAGGGGAGGCCGAGGAAGAGGCCGGCAGGTTCCTCATCACAGTGAGGAGCGAGAGGAGGGGCGGGTCTGGAGGGGCCAAGACCAGCGAGTGCAGTTTGAAGCTCTTGGGGCTGAAGGTGAGCAGAGAAGAGGAAACCAGCAAAGATGACGAGAAAGGAGGCATTTGGAAAACCCTTCGTTCAACAGATGCTCGCACAGCAGAGAGCCTTCGATGCACCCAGTGCCGATCTGGTCATGGGCCTCAGCAGGGAACACCACAGGCAGAAACCCACCCATTGGAGCTGACATGGAGGGAAGGGCTGTGGGACAGAAAGGAACAAGATAAAACATGACACCCCAGGTGGCAGTGCCGGCCAAAGAGAACCACCAAGTGAGGAGGGGGAGACCGGGTGGCGTATCCTCTTGGTCAGCGCAGGTGTCATACAAAAACCACAGATGACCCTTGGCCAGCTTGGCTCAGTGGATAGAGCCATCGGCCTGGGGACTACAGGGTCTCGATTCAATTCCAGCCAAGGGCACATGCCTGGGTTGCGGGCTTGATCCCCAGCAGGGGGCATGCAGGGGGAACTGATCAATGATTCTCTCTCTCATCATTAATGTTTCTCTCTGTCCCTCTCCCTTCCTCTCTGAAATCAATAACAATATTTTTTTAAAAAGACAAAGAAACTCTTGTTGTTAAGGAGATGGGGAATGAGTTTCATAGTAAGAAAATACAATAGAGCCCTAACCGGTTTGGCTCAGTGGATAGACGTCGGCCTGCGGACTGAAAGGTCCCAGGTTCGATTCCGGTCAAGGGCATGTACCTTGGTTGCGGGCACATCCCCAGTGGGAGGTGTGCAGGAGGCAGCTGATCGATGTTTCTCTCTCATCGATGTTTCTGACTCTCTATCCCTCTCCCTTCCTCTCTGTAAAAAAATCAATAAAATATATATTAAAAAAAAGAAAATACAATAGAAATAAACCAGTCAGAAAAAGGTAAGTATCACGTGATCTCATTCATATGTGGAATCTAATGAACAACATAAACTGATGAACAAAAATAGATCCAGACACATAGAAGCACCGAACAGACTGTCAAACCTCAGAGGGAAGGCAGGGGAGGGTGGGCAGGTGGGAAGAGAGCAACCAGTGAACTTGTATGCATATATGCATAACTCGTGGACATAGACAATAGGGTGGTGAAGGCCTGGGGCGGGGACGGGCTGGGAGAGGTCAATGGGGGGGAAAGGGGACATATGTAATACTTTCAACAATAAAGATTTTTTAAAAAGAAAGAAAACGCAATCAATGGATAAATGGTGGTTGACTTGAAGCAGACGAGAGTCCCCAATCCTGCCAGTAGTACACGCTGTGTGTGTGTGTGTGTGTGTGTGGGTGTGTGCACGTGTGTCCATACAAACATACACAAGCAAATGAATGAACTGTCATTTGGGGCCAGTGATTGCAGAGTTTATTCGATCAGTAAAGATGCATATCTCCCACTTAGAGCGGAACAATAAATAGTCATCTAGCTTTGAAGATAAAGCCTTGTTTATGAAAGCCATACTTGTCCAAAGATCTGTTTTACACTGCCACTTAATTAGTGATACCATCCCTATGTTTTTGGTGAAGTAGTGGGAGATTTCCTTTCTAAATGTCCTTTCTTTTTTAACAAGCTTTATTTTTAGAGCCAAATTAAGTGTTACGTACGTACAGGGGGTTCCCACAAGCTCCCCCCCCAAGCACAGCCCCCCTCGCTATCAACATCCCACACCATAATGTCCACTTTCAACATGTTTTAATCCATTTAAACAACCAGAGAGTCGTTCCAAAAATTTCCAGGCGGCGAACAGCATTAATATGTGTCTCTTGGCTAAGAGTTAGAACACAATGATTGAAGACTTTCTTACAAATTGTTCTAGGAAGAGGGTCTCTAGGCACTGAGCCGGACCTCACGGAGAGCTGATTCAGCCTCGACCCTTCCCCAGCTGTGGTCACAGAAGGAACTTAACAGGAAGAAGGATGGGAGACAGAGGGAGGGGACACCAGAAGCTGGAAAACACGAGGAAACAGGTCTCGGGAAAGGAAGGCAGGCCTGCCGACACCCCACTGTTAGCCCGGGGAGGCCTGTGCGGACCTCCGTCTGCCGGGACTGTAAGGCCATGAACCTGTGTTGTCTTAGGCACTAAGTCTGTGATAAACTGTTACCACAGCAACAGAGCTAATACAATAGTACGTTGGGTGTCTGTGTGTACACAGGTGTGTGTGTGGACAGGTGATGCCTGCATCGTCTTCATGTCCATCAGCATGCACACTGCATGTGCATCCATGTGACGACCCCTAGAGTTCAGTGATGTGTAAATGACACACAATGTACATGGATCGGGGCCTAGGAAGGTGGGAATGGGGTGCCAAGAGGAAATCAAAGTCTCGGGGTGGTCAAAATTCCCCAACCAGGAAGAGCATTTCTGGGAGAGCCCGTGGCCCAGACCAGGCCACAGGAATGGCTCTCTGGCCTGTAATTACAGCATTTGGTCAGCAGACCCGAAACTTGGGCTGCTGTCTGGAAGGGGTTTCACCTCCCACTGACCCCACTCACGGGATGAGTGCCCCAGAGGTGGGGCGTGCAGAGCTCCAGACCCAGAGAGGGGCCGGCCCAGCCCCACCAGGCGGAGTCTGTGGTCGCAGGAAAAGGGGAGGCCCATGCAGGCTCAGGGTGCCAGGATTCTGAAAAGGAGACGGGGGCAGAGAAGGGGGTGTCCCCAGGGAGGAGACCTCTTGGTCCCCACCCAGTGACCAGGACCCGAGGTTCCCTGCTGACGCTGAGAGCCTGGTGACAGACACAGCATCTGGTGGCCCAGCCCAAACCAGCCCGGCCAGGTGTGTGACCACACGCAGCTCTGATGATCCGCAGCTGACCCACAGCGGCCTCGGGCAGGGGTAAAGCTCAGCAACACGCTGAGCACAGAGAAAGGCGCGTGTGCTGTTTGAGCCCAGGTGATAAGGTGAGTGGCGGTTTCCTGAGATGGTGTCTAAGGCCGCCTTCCCCTGATTAACAAGTCCTGGGGCAGAGGGGGTGGGGGCCGGACAGCAAGGATGCAGAGGTGACACTTCCAGTCCAGAAGGAGGAAGAAGAGCTAAGGCTTCTTGGGAATAACTGTTCGCGTATCATGCAATGAGTCTTACAGCAGCAGGCGAGGTGCCTGCCAGGATGCCCATTTTACAGAAGGACACACTGAGTCTGGGGGAGGCCAAGTCATGTACCCAGGGCCGGAGGTTTCTGCCATGGCCATCACCCAGGCAGCCTGAATTCGGGTTTGGGAGGCACTTGGGTGTTGCACTAAGAACTGGGGCTCTGGAACTGCACTTCTGACTCATTCTTTTCCCCTCTCTGCCTCAGTTTCCTCATCTGTGAAGTGGGGTAATGCCTGTCTCCCGGGATGCTGTAAGGAGTCCCTGCACTCGGGCACGGAGAGCCCTGAGCGTATGCGGTAGGCGACGGCTAGCGCCTCTGTTTATTCAGTCCCAGCTTCATCGCTAAGGAGCCCTGGGACCTGGAGCAGCTTACCTCCCCTGCATCTCCACGTCAGAGAAGGGGCCATCCTTACGGGAGCCGATTACAGGGTCAGGAAGCATCCAGCGTCTGAGAAAGGGGTCCGAGAAGGAGGGGAGCGGTACGGCACCCCACCCAGGGGTCTCATGCCCGTGGGACCAGGGTTTTGGGCACTGGCCTTCGGGGTCCCCGTCGTCCTGAAGGCCAGCACTGTGAGGACATGCCATCGTTCCACTGTCTCGGCCTTCTTGTCGGAAGGTAATATCTTATAGAGGGAGGGGTCATCTTCTAAAAGCTCTAAGCCAGAGAAACCCTCGAAGCCTTCGTGGAAACAAGGGTGAAAGGTCAGCAGGACTCGTGTGGCTGGGAGGGGCACACGCATGGGCCTCCCCCTTCATGCCCCCGCAGCCTGGGCACGGCAGGCGTGATTCAGTATGAGTCCCTCGGAGCAGCCTGCGTGCGGGGGCACCAATCCTCCTGCACTGAAGACACAGGAAAGAGAGGACCGATTCAGGGACTCGCCAGCTACGTCCGCAGGCGGGCTGTTGGCTGCGGGACTTTCCCCAACAGCAGCCCCGTCACCAAGGAGAGCGCAGGTCACTGTGAGGCCCGGTCCTGCCGTCTGTCCACGGGCCCTGGTGGAGGAGGCAGCGTCCTCACGTCTGCGCTCACTGCCGCTGGGGCCTTGCCCCTGCGGTGCACATCTGTGCGTCCCGGCCCCCTTCTCACTGAGCTACCTGAGGTGGCGGCCTGCGTGTCCTGTTCACGGTCACGCAAGGGGAGGCAGAGCGGTGACCTGGACTCCAGCCCTCTCTGGGGAGGCCGAGACCGCAGGAGCCGCCCACCCCCACACCGGTGAGTCACCGTTTCTGGGAGCGATCGGTCACTTTCCTCTGCACTGCGCCCCCCTCACCCCCACTTCCTCCTTTCCCTTATCTCGGGAGCACACGCCACTCTCAAAGGAAAAGAACCACCGAGACAGACACAAGATTTCTGTCCAGCTCGGAGCGTGGGCCGGTGCCAAGCCTCCCGCCTCCCTCGCACACCCCGGCCTGGCCTGAGCGGAAGCCAGCGAGGAGAGATAAGGGCCCTGCTCCCACCAGGCGGGAAGGCGCTAACTTTACGCTGCCAGACCTGAGCCCCTGGAACACCGGCCTCTGTGGTCTTCTCCTCCTTGGCTGCCTCACAAAACCACCAACGGGAGGATATCAGCTCTGGAAGCCAGAGGCCAAAATCCAGGTGTGAAGGAGACAGGGCCGGCTCCCAACGGCTCCTGGGAGGGTCCCTCCTCCCCTCCTCCATCCCCAGGGTTCTGGCAGCTGCTGGCGTCCGTTGGCATGAGGCAGCGTCTCCATCCTCACAAGGCCTCCCTGTGCCTGTGTCTCTTCTCCTTCCATGAGGCCCCAGGCCCTGGATGTAGGCCCACCCCGCCCCCCACTCCAGCACCACCTGTCTTCACTTAAGTCATTGCATCTGCACAGACCCTATTTCCAAATCTGGTCAGTTTCTGAGGTTCTGGGAGGACATAAATGAGGCGGAGGGGACACTATTCGAGCCACCCCAGCAGGTCAGCAAGACCCCACCCCCACCCCCTCTGCCACGCCTCTCCTTAAAACACCCGACTTGAGAAGACCCCCTGGGAGCATGGGCACCTGGCAGAGGTGAGTGGAGAAGTGGGGGCTTGGGTCCAAGCACCCCACTTCCTGCCCATCAATTGGCCCTTTCGTTCAGAGTAAACACTTCATTCCTCCCTGGATCTGAGGGCAGGTAGCCACTACCCTTCCATTTGTGTAAACCAGTGGTTCTCAGCCTTGGCTGCACATTAGAATCACCTGGGAATCTTTTGTAAATCCTGATTTCTGGGCCTCATCCTCCAGAAATTCTGTTTCTTTGTTACTAATGTTGTGGCCCCACCCCATAACAAAGAAACAGAATTTCTGGAGGAGGAGGCCCAGAAATCAGGATTTTAAAAAGATTCCCGGGTGATTCTAATGTGCAGCCAAGGTGGAGAACCACCTGTGTAAACCCATCTCCTTCCACAGCTGAAGAGCCCTTGGTGTCGATGTGGATCCTTCATCGTATTTCCATTTATTCCGATGTGACACAGTCTCTCCAAATTCCGGGCATGGATTGGGAGGTGGAGGAGGGCGGGGTAGCGCACGTGTGACTGAGCCCATACATACTTGGGGCACGACTGTGGTCTTCCCTGGGTCTGTGCCGGCTGAAAAGACCCATTTCTCTCCCACTCACAGCCCCCATTCCTCGCGAGCCTGCCTGGAGCAGGATATTGGCAACGCGTTTTCCACGTCGGCTTGCTCAGTCGATTGCCTCCCACGGCACATGATTCTCCACGTTGCAAAGGCCCGCAGGTGGGCCCGAAGTCCCGGCCGGGCTGCTGGGCTTTGTACCGGGGGCGCATCTGTCCATCCTGGCTGGAGGTCTCCCTGTAACAGGGAGGCGGGGGAGAAGCCTTCCCCCACCCCCTCCCGGGCCAGTCGGTGCCGAGGAGGGACGGGAGGGAGGACTCCACCGAGCTTTGCACCCATCCACGCGCCACCCATTAGCCTCTCGCTTGTCACCACGTATCAGAGGACACGCGTCGCAGAGAGGGGCGGGGAGAGAGCAGACGGCCGCGCCCCGCACCCAGGGCTCCTTAGGAGAGCCCCGCGGAGCAGTCTGGCTGGATCATTTGGAAGCAGCACCTCCGCCGACCCCCCGAGAGACTCCAGGGCAGACCCTCAGGCTGCGGGAGGGTCTAAGCAGGAGTCACTCCAGGTGCAACAATGCCGCCCTTTCTACTCCTCCCACATGCTGCATCGAAGGGGGTTGTTACTGTGCGTTGTCTGAATTAACCTGTTGCTGCCCCAATAAAAACCTTCTCTTTTTTTCCCTTTCCAGGTCACTGTGTCACTTTTCTTTTTAGGTGCTCTCTGCGCCCCCCCCACACACACACACACCCTGCCCCCACCCCAGCCTCTGCACCCCCACTTCACAGAGGGTGGGTTTCCATTGTTTTCATTCCGGGATGTTCTACCACAATTGGTTCTCATCTCCCCGTGTCCCGGGTCCGGAGTTTGCGCTCTAACCATGCCACAGCCCTGCCTACTTTTCCTCAACAAGATCCACCTTTGGACGATACACCTTGTTCATGACCCACCTCTGCGTTTCCCATGACGGTTCCTCCTGGCCCTGCCACGGTGTCATCAGGACAGCAGGCCTGCAGCTGGCACCCGCCCTACACAGGACACCCGCTCCCCGGCCCCCAAGACAGACGCCTTGCAAACTCCCCGCGAAGACAAGACCTCTATCAGCCACGTGAGTGCCAGGGACACAGTGTCCTCACGGCCAATGGTGTCATCCCACCCGGGGCGAGCCACACCTGCGCTGAGGACGGGGGATTATAACAAGGGAGTTCAGATCCAGAGAGCAATCCAGCCTTGCCCAAAAGTTGAACAAGGACAATGAACTTTTTTTCGATATGTTGGTGCCTTTAGAGTTGACAAAGCCCCAAATTCCTTAGAAGAATCAGGAATTTATAACACCTTTTTGACCATCAATACCTTCTCTCAGTCAACAAATGCCAAAATCCTACGGGTCTTCAAGGTGTGCTGACATCACCAGGGACCCTCAAGGTTTCCCCAAACCCCGGGAGCCCTGGTCTGGGCAGTAGGTCAAGGTGTGAGAGGGGTGGGGACAAGCTCGACCCAGGAAGGCGGCCCTGACCTGGGCCCACGTGCAGGAAGGGGGCGGTGAGCAGCATGTGGATAAGTGGGTGTTAGGCAGGAAGAGGCGGCACTCTTGGCCAGGGAAGAGCCTGAGGAAGTGGGGGCGGGGGGGGGGGGGGGCGTGGCGGGGGGCAGATCTGACCTGGGGGTTTGTTGTGCCACCCCCAACCCCCAGGCCACATTTGCTTGGTGGCCTCTGAAGACCAGAAAACATTTCTGTGCGGAGCAGCCGTCATGTGGGGAAGTGTGACCTCTGGGGACACAGCACCTCCCCACCTTCTCCAGCACCGCCAGACCTCGCTCCGGCCGCCTGGACGGCTGAGAAATCAGCCCGCAGCCAGAGGCCCGGGGGAGGGATGCAGCCGGAGGGAGGCCCTCCCCGGGCGCCCGGAGCCATCTGCGCATTCTGTCCCCCTCCCGTGGACCCCGCTCTCCCACCCAGAAAAGGAGGTTTGCTCTTTGGAGCTCCCCCTGCGTTTTGGGGTGGGAGGCAGAGATTTGGGAAGGAAGCTGAGTCACCTCCAATATGGACAGATAATGTGCTGGGAGGATTCTAGTGGCCCTTTTTGCCATGCCAGCACTTTAACTGCTGCATAAACAAAACCGCACAGTCCCATTGCCCGCTTCCAAGATAAGAACAGGGAGCTGAGGGGCCAAACCACATGCTCCCCAAATAGAAGGATTCGTTTTGAACATTCAGACCCGGAGGCTCAGTGTCAGAGCGGCTCTGCTCATTGAAGCGCCCACGCTGGCTCCGTCCCCTTATTCGTGACGCCCACCCCCTTTCTGCCCCGACTGGCAGCCCCTGGTACCCTGCCAGGCACTGCCCGTGGTCCGTCCCTGCCCCTGAGCCACCACCTCCACCGCCGGCTCTGGCTCAGGTCACGTGAGCACCCACATCACCGTGGCCTCCTGCTCACAGCCCAGCCAGAGTGCACCCCCTGGTTGACTCCTTACACCCACACCCCAAGATGGTCCAGGTCTAGGGGACACACAGAGCCCTCCAGGCTGGGCCCTCATGGCGCCAGCACGCCCCTCTGCACCGCCATGTCCCAGCCCTCACTGGGTCCCAGACCTCCAAGGCCACTTCGCCGGTACCGCTGGCTGTCTGGGACCCCCCGGCCCTTCGGAGACTCCCCGAGATCCCATCGGTCACTCTTCAGTCCTATGGAGCCCACCCCGGGGAAGCTGGGGGCCTCAGCTCGGCCACACGGTGCCGGCCCCTCCCCTTCCCCCCATAGAGGCCTCTCATGGTGAGAATGCAAGACTCTCTGCTCACAGGTCTGTGGGCTTTTCCTGGAAACTTCCACAGACACCCCTCCCCCGCAGCCGGGTAGAGCCGTGCGATCCTCTCCAGGTCCCTGTGCCCTCTCCACTTCCCGGCCTCGGTTCCAGGCAAGGCACATGCACTCTCTACAAGCTGCGCCTGTGCGGCAACAGGCCCAGCTTAGCGCCTCTCCCAGCAGGCGTGTTCCCCCCTGAGCTGGTCTCAGTGATCTCCTCAAAACGTTTTGGGGACACCAGTTCCCGAGGTGCCTTCAGGGCTAGGCTCAAGAGACATGCCTGCTATGACCATGTTGTGTGCACATACACAAACACGCATGCGCACACATGCACATATACACGTGCATGCACACACATATGCACACACACCACGCACACAATATACGTGCACACCCATCCACGCTTGGGGACCAAGGGTGGTTCGCAGCCACAGGAGGCCACTTAGATGACCCCCAAAGTGGCTCCAAAGAGCAGGGGAAGCAGAGGGACGAAGAGGTGAGGTGCTGCTTTGGGGCTGTGACAGCCACTCCACTGTCATCGGCAGGGGCACCGTCTACAGACGTGGAGTCCAGCGTGACTTCTGCCCCAACCTTGTCCCTAGAAACACACGGCGGGCAGGCTCGGGGGGCAGGAAGGACAGGCTGCTCTGGTGCCCAGGCCAGAAGCGTGTGCACACCACTGCGGAGAGTTCTAACACTCGGGTCAGCTAATACTCACAGTGAAAACGGCCGTCCTGTCAGGGGGTGGATTGGAGTTCTTGCGTGTATTTCTCTAATGCGGTGACCATTTCACACTTCCAATACCTTTCGTGAAAGGAGAAATGTTGGCCCATTTGGGGGGCCTTTTCAGGTGTTCGTGGCATCCACCCTGCCCCCACGGCTGGGGGAGGCTCTCAAACCCGACGACACCTCACTCCCCGAGCACCCAGGAGACCCGGTGTCACGGAGCCGACGTGACTGGCCCTCGTGTCACCCCACTAGGTCCCCTCGGCATGTTTTCCAGGAAGCCCGAAACTGCCAACGCGATTGCTGACACCCGAGGCTGTGTTGCTTGGAGACCGCCGGTGGCAGCGCCAGCCTCACCGAAATCTCGGGACCAGTCGCCGCCCGCAGCCACGGGCAAGTGCGCGGCCTGCGCGCTGGTGGGCTTTGTTTCTCTGGAAAGCTGATTTTGCACGTCCCTGGGCGTGCGTCACGCCGTGATATTAGCAAGGGGTTTGCTCCGAGCTGCGCCGGGGCCGCCTGGCAGGGCCTCGAAGGCACTGAGGAGCGGGGCTTCCTCCCGCAGGGATTCTCCACCCGCGATGACAGCCGCCTGCCGTCCCTGCCTCACTCGCTCAGCACTCGGAGGTTCCCCACTTGCTGTCCGACCGGAGTGTCCCCGGTAAATGGCACAGGCTCGGAGTCCCGCTGCCTCCTTAGTCTCCCTCCAGCACGGAGTGAGCTGCGTCCGCCCCGGGCCTCTGGGCTCTGGGAGGCTGCCTGGGTGACTGGCCAGGTTTCCACCCACATGAGCTCTCTCAGCTGGGCACTTAGAGCTGTTTTGGACACGCACACGCATGTGCACACACACACACACACACTATTAAAATGAACTTTTAAAATGTATATTGTTATTGATTTCAGAGAGGAAGGGGGAGGGAGAGATAGAAACATCCATGATGAGAGAGAATCATTGATCGGCTGCCTCCTGAACACCCCACACTGGGGATCGAGCCCGCAGCCCAGGTATGTGTCCTGACCGGGAATCGAACCGTGACCTCCTGGTTCATAGGGTGACGTTCAACCACTGAGCCACGCCGGCCAGGCAAGATGAACTTTTTACCCCGTGCGGAAGGCTGCTGTGCTCCGTGAACCTCTGAGGTGGTCAGGGTTCCTGGCACCTAAACCTTCCTACTCCAAGTAGCAGAGCTGCCTGTCAGCCGGAAGGCACACGAGCCAGGTCCTAGTTTTGGATCGTGGGGTGCACCCAGGGCCGCACCTCAGAAAACACAGAAGGAAAAACAGCAACTCCTGACCTAGCACCTGGGCTTCGCTGAAGGCCCTCCCACATTGATGAGGGTTTGCCTGTTTTCCTTCCGCTGATCGAGAGAGATCTTATCCCTGGAAACAGCACTCCCAGGATCACGGGAGAAGTGAGGGGAGGGAGCTCGGTAAGTACGGTGCAGGCAGCGTGGTTATTAACATGCCGGTGGTGACGCGCTAACTACCGGGCGACTCCAGCATCGATATCCAAACAAAGATAATAACAAGTCGAAGGGTCAAGGACGGCTTGCCCTTGAAGGCGTGCCCCACCCATCCAGCCAATTCGGCAGCGTCAGGACAGCCTCTCCCTGCCCTTCCCACCACCTCCCACCAGGCAGAGGCCGTCCAAGCCACAAGGTGAAGGTTACTCAGGAAGTTACAAGTCTCAGGATTGAAAATGCGCTTCTTCCACAAAGGTGAAGACAAAGTTATTGGGACAAAGATATTGTCCCAGGAACTGAAACCCGTGGCTTAAGAACAGGGGTTGGCAGACTCTCTCTGGAAGGACCAGAGAGTCAATATTTTTTGCTTTGCAGCCATTCGGTCTTTCTCCGCTATTTCGCTCAGCCAGTGCATGTGCAAAGCTGCCATCGGTGGTGTGTAAGTGCACAGGCATGAGTTTGTTCAAATCACACTTTACTTATGGAGGCTAACATTTACCTTTCATAAAAGTTTCATGTGTCGCCCTGACCGGTTTGGCTCAGTGGATAGAGCGTCGGCCTGTGGACTGAAAGGTCCCAGGTTCGATTCCGATCAAGGGCATGTACCTCGGTTGCAGGCACATCCCCAATGGGGAGTGTGCAGGAGGCAGCTGATCGATGTTTCTCTCTCATCGATGTTTCTGACTCTCTATCTCTCTCCCTTCCTCTCTGTAAGAAATCAATAAAATGCATTTAAAAAAAAGTTTCATGTGTCACAAAATAGTGTTCTCATTTTTATCCCCTCCCCCCCCCCAACCATTTAAAAATGTAAACCTATAAAAACAGGCGCGGGGCGGGGCGGGGCGTTTGCCTGATTTGGCCTGTGGGCTGAAGTTTGCGGAGCCCTGGCCTCCAGCACACCCATCAGTAACAAAAACGAGAGTTCACCTCTCTATGCTCGTGTACACTGTGCTGTGTATGTTATAAAACAGACTCAAACCGCCCGGCGTGGCTCCGTGGATGAGCATTGACCTGTGAACCTGGAGGTCGGCGGTCACAGTTCGATTCCCAGTCAGGACCCATGCCCAGGTGGCAGGCTCGAACCCCAGTGTGAGGTAGACAGGAGGCAGCCGATCAGTGATTCTCTCTGGTCATTGATGTTTCTATCTCTCTCTCCCGTCCCCTTCCTCTCTGAAATCAATAAAAATATATATTTTTTTAAAAGACTCAAAAAGCAGCAAGGTGAATGGGAAGAGCAAACGCTGACGTCCTAGCATTTTCTTCCTGAACGGCTCCCGTTTACCCGATGGTCAAGTCCTGGAGGCCGTGCCCCCCCTTGGGAGATGTCTGACTACAAATGAGAAGCGAAAACTCCTGTGAGATCCCGTCTTCTACCGCCCACTGTGAGAGAGAGGGGCCGTGGGGCGCTCAGCACCTGGCTGAGGTCTTTTGGTGAAATGAAGAGACGCCGGCTTACGCTCACAAATGAAAAAACTCGGCGTTTCCAGCCCCGAGGACGGCCGTGCTGCAATCAGGCCTTGAATCTGCAGACGCAGTGTGGTTTGCTCAGAACCGGTTAAGCTGGTGCGATGGGGACAATGGTCCCGTGTGGGATCCCGATGGGAGAGGGTGTGGCGCGCCCTCCACCCGCCTCTGCCTTCGTTTCCTGGAAGGCTTGAAACAGTCTGAACCCCCATTACCTCAGGTTTAAATCTGTCCCCCAGACAACCCAGAACCAGAGGTTGACTCAAGGATGGTCTAAACCAGCGGTTCTCAACCTGTGGGTCGCAACCCCTTTGGCAGTCGAATGACCCTTTCACAGGGGTCGCCTAAGACCATCCTGCATATCAGATATTTACGTGATGATTCATAACAGCAGCAACATGACAGTTATGAAGTAGCAACGAAAATAATGTTATGGTTGGGTCACAACATGAGGAACTGTATTTAAAGGGCCAGAAGGTTGAGAACCACTGGTCTAAACAGCCCTTCCCCACCACCCCCACTGCACCCCACTGCACCCCACTCACACATACACACACGCACATGCACACTCACACACATGCACACACATGGACACACACACAGACACACACTCCAAAGGTTAAGCCACGGCAGCCAGACCCAAGAGGAAAACAGTATGAGGAACAAATCATGTCAGATCATCATGGTGCTTCTGAAACTGCCATCCGGGATCCGCAGTCGCCTGAAGTTTCCAGAAAGCAGGCCAGGGCTTGGAGAATTTCCACCAAGGACAGCAGGCATGGCTGCACGCAGAGGTGACAGGACGGCCTGGGCCTTCCCGGTTGGCACCCATGGCCACCTCCCCCTCCTTGTCTTTCATGCAGCTGCCCTCGCAGATCCGGGAAACACCTTGGTCAGACCAGCTGTCCTGATTGGAGGGCCAGGGAATACAGCCACCCTCGCTCTGCCAATGGACTTGATGCATTTCTACAAATGGCGGCAAATGGATGCGCCATTCATTGGTTCCTGAATGCTCTATTTGACCTCTTTGCCCCATTTTACAGGGTGTTGAGAGCCCCGGTTCATCACGTCTGAGAACTTCTGACGTGTACGAAGACAGATGACACGGCTCACGGGCCATTAGGAAAGTTTGGGAAAACACTAAATGAACCAATATTCCTTTGGCCTCTAAAAGGCTGAAGATTAAAAAAAAAAAAAAATTAAAAAAATAAAATAAAAGGCTGAAGATGGAAATCCTGGTGAGTCACCTACGTAATCTGGGAGATTAGATTCAGGAAGAGAAGAGAAATGGAGGGCGGGCACTGGGCACCCTCCCGCCCGGTGGCATTCCTCCTGGGCCCTCAGTGCACCCTGCGCACCGGTAATTACCAGGCCGGCCCATTAGCACGGCCGCCTCCTGGCTGATCCTTGTCTCTCCCTCCCGCAGGAAGAAAATCACAGGCCTCGGGACCCCACCAGCAGCCCAAGGAAGACAAAGACGCAAATGGACTCCCCAGCCAGCTCCTCTCTGTGGTCCTGCAGGGAGCTGATTGCCCATAATGAACAAATTATAATAATTGCGGACAAGTATGCAAAACCTCTGACTTCAGTGGCAATCCTTCACCGGCGAGTGGCAAGGCCTCTCCTAAGTGAGAATGAAAGGCCACCCGGCCGCTGAGCTGAGGCGGCGTCGCCCCACTTTAGAGACGGGAAAACTGAGGCACTGAGTGGCAGGTCTCCCGCCCTGTTGTATAAGGCAGGCCTGCACATCTTAATGAGTTTAAATTAAGTGTGTACGTCATAAGGGGTGAGTTACATAAATGGCTTAGCCTTTCCATGAATTGGTAGACAGCTGTTAAAATTCATGTTTTCAGAGATACGGGGGAAATGCTGACGATGGACATTTAATTTTCTTAACTTTTTTTTTTGGGCAATCCTCACCCAGGGATATTTATGCCATTGGTTTTTAGAGAGAGGGAAGGGGAGGGAGAGGGAGAGGGAGAGGGAGAGGGAGAGGGAGAGGGAGAGGGAGAGGGAGAGGGAGAGGGAGAGGGAGAGGAGGGGGATGGAGAGGGGGAGAGGAGGGGGAGGGAGAGGGGGGAGGGAGAGGGAGAGGGAGAGGGAGAGGGAGAGAGGAAGGGGAGGGAGAGAGAGAGGAACATCAATGTGAAAGAGACACATGGATCAGTTGCCTCCCCCACGCACCCCGACCAGGACTGGGATCAAACATGTATGTGCCCAGGTATGTGCCCTTGACCAGGAATCGAACCCGAGATTCTGCAGGTTTGAGGGAATTTTAAATGAAAAGAAGAGGATTATGCTGTAACTGTAGGATGGTCTCAATGACATGTGACAGTGTGAGGGTCTGTCTGTGTGTTTGTGTCTGTGTGTCTGTGTGTCTGTCTGTTTTTTTCAAGACTAGAGTATCAAGTCAATATGGGTTGTCAGTTCCTGGCGGGATTAAGATGACTCTCAGCCTCTCTATGCTTCTACATTTTCTAGATAAAGTGTGAACCTTTTATAAGAAGAAAATAAGGTAAATGGGACGTTAAAGATATTTTTCATTTCTAAAATACTAAGATGTTTTAAAGACATTTACTCCCTGTTCTGAATCAGGTCCTTACCTCCTCACATGCGTGTGTAATATTTACTTTTCAGCCTTCCCAGCCTTCCCGGTCCGGCACTCTGGCTTGGGGTCAGTTAATGAGCTCGAGTTGGCCCTGGCTGGTGGTCACCTGGACCAGGGGCAGGAGGTGAGGCCAAAGCCCGGTCGCAGGGCGGCCCCTCGGAAGGGGCTCAGGATCCAGGATCCGTGGGGCCTTCGCGGCCGCTGTTCCTGGAAACGGATGCCTGCCTCCGCAGCCCCCTCCGAGCCCACCCGTGTCCTGTCCGGGTCAGGGAGAGAGCAGAGGGCGCTAACATCAAAGGCAGAGCTCTGCCTGGGAAACCTCCCTGCCCTGGAGGTGTCGCTTCCTGCTGGGCGGCAGCTGCTCTCTCCTCCGGCTTCAACTGCAGGCAGAAAGGTTCACACTCCCCTATAAACGCACCGTCCTGCCTTAACACCCTCACCCTAAAGGAAGCAGCCACCAGACACCACCCCCAGGCCTGACCCCCGGGAGGGCAGCGTGGAAGGGCTCCTGCCCTCCAACAAAACCCACGGCTGCACCCCCAGGAAAGAGCCAACCCGCTGACCTCCTGACTTCGGCTCTGCCCCCAGATGGAGCCCCCAGATGCCAGCAGGTCAGGGCCTGGGAGCACTGGGCACGGGCATTGCTCTGCATGGCTGAGCACAGCTGACCCTCCTGCAGCACGGGGGCGGGGGGGGGGGGGGGGTCCTGGCTCTCCCGGGGCTGCAGGGGAGGCGTGCACATCGGGCAGAGCATCAGCCTCAGCTCTGGCTGGTGGCCTGCGGAGCGCCCAGGAGAGAACGATGCGTCCGGTAGACGCAGGGCCTGCTGTCTGCCCGCTTCTGCAGGGCGGCAGCCATTCTACAAGGAGCCTCGCACCAAAGCCTCGTCTTCACTCAGCCGTGCCTCAGTTTCCCGCAGGAGGACAGTTCTCCCCAGACCTGCCAGGACGTTTGGGGCTGAAGGAAGGAAGGCTGGGTGGGCAGGGGCTGGGGGAAGGGGCACCAGGTGGGGGCACCCCGCTAGGCCAACCCTCGGAGTGGAGCGTGGCAACGCTGTGCATTACCACCCACTGCACAGGCAAAGGGGGAGGTTGGCGCAGAGGGGAGGTTGGGGTTGGGCATTCCTCACGGAGCTCTGCACACACACCCGGTGCGGGCAGAGGGGGGAAGGGGCAGGGCCTGGCACCTGCCGAGGCTGCGCAGCCAGGAGACTTTCTGGGCAGAAGCAGGGGCAAGAGAGAAGGGAGCAGGCCGGGCCCAGGGCGCCTGTGCTCTCTAAGCTGCTCCCAAACCCTGGAGCCCCTTTACCTCCCACGTCCTGAGCCCGCACTTGGTTACCTGCCTTTGTGCAAGGCCCCAACAGCAAACACGGACTTTGCACCCAGAGGGCCACAGCCTGGTGGGCGAGAACCTTCCACTGTGAGGGAAGGGAGACTGAGGGGTGGCCAGCCCTCCTTTTCCCAGGGTGGGTGGCCCCTGGAGGGTTCCTCGCCCCTCACCTGCTCCTCCCCCTCACCTGCTCCTCCCCCTCACCTGTTCCTCCCCATCACCTGCTCCTCCCCCTCACCTGCTCCTCCCCCTCACCTGTTCCTCCCCATCACCTGCTCCTCCCCCTCACCTGCTCCTCCCCCTCACCTGTTCCTCCCCATCACCTGCTCCTCCCCCTCACCTGCTCCTCCCCCTCACCTGTTCCTCCCCATCACCTGCTCCTCCCCCTCACCTGCTCCTCCCCCTCACCTGTTCCTCCCCATCACCTGCTCCTCCCCCTCACCTGCTCCTCCCCCTCACCTGTTCCTCCCCATCACCTGCTCCTCCCCATCACCTGCTCCTCCCCCTCACCTGCTCCTCCCCCTCACCTGGTCCTCCCCCCTCACCTGCTCCTCCCCCTCACCTGCTCCAGCCCCTCACCTGCTCCTCCCCCTCACCTGCTCCTCCCCATCACCTGCTCCTCCCCCTCACCTGCTCCTCCCCCTCACCTGCTCCTCCCCATCACCTGCTCCTCCCCCCTCACCTGCTCCAGCCCCTCACCTGCTCCTCCCCCTCACCTGCTCCTCCCCAATACCTGCTCCTCCCCCTCACCTGCTCCAGCCCCTCGCCTTCTCCAGCCCCTCACCTGCTCCTCCCCCTCACCTGTTCCAGCCCCTCACCTTCTCCAGCCCCTCACCTGCTCCTCCCCCTCACCTGTTCCTCCCCCCTTCCTTGCCCCTCCCCCCTCACCTGCTCCAGCTCCTCATGGTGTCAGCAGGGCCTACTCCCTCTGAAGGCTCTAGGGAAGGGCCTGCCTGCCTCTTCCAGCTTCTGGGGCTGGTTGGCAGTCCTTGGCTTGTAGACCCTCATGCCAATCTCTGCCTCTGTGGTCACATGGTGTTTCTACTTCTGAGAACACCAGCCATGCTAGATTAGCACCCACCCTATCACAGTGTGACCTCATCTCAACTTGACTGCATCTGCAAAGACCCTATTTCCAAATAAGGCCACCTTCAGAGGTACTGAGATTGAGTACTGAGATTAGATACTGAAGGTTAGGTACTGAGAGTTAGGTACTGAGATTAGGTACTGAGGGTTAGGTACTGAGATTAGGTACTGAGGGTTAGGACGTCAACATATGTTTGGGGAGACTCACCAACCCATAACAGAGTCCTAACACCTGGACTCAAAGGAAAGAAAACAGTACAACTCTCAAATTTTCACTGCAACGTTACAGTTTAAAAACATAGACATAACCTGAAGGCATGCTATTCGGAACTTTCACGTGTTGGGCTGCAATGCTGCCATTAAAGCTGGGCACTGAGAGACCGGTGGGGGCGGGGGGGCACTATGACAGAGGCTTTCCGCAGTGCCAGCCCATCCCTCTGCCTGGTTAGGACATGTGCCTGCCGGTGAGCAAGGCCTGCTGGGAAGTAACAGCAGCCCGGCTGGAGGCGAGGGAGTGTGCCCCCCCTTACAGGTAAGACACACAGTCACATTAATTAGTGGTTTTATAGCAAGCATCTCTCACTTAAATATATATTTGGAATTAAGAAGAAGGAGGCGAAATGGGTTTGAGTCATCGCTGACACTCAGCCGCCAAGATTAGGGGAAGGGATTTAACTCTGCAAACCCCAGTGTTCTTACTGCGGGATGGACAGAAGGCGTGCCCTTCGACCCCTGGGGACGGTGGGCTCCTGTGGGCTGAGATGACCTGAGGAGAGGGCCGCCTCCATGGCCGGGCCCATCTGCAAAGCCTGTGTGTCTGTCACTGTCCTTTTAAATGCCCGAGAGTGCTCTCTGACTAACAGATATTTTTGGCAGCAAAGATCTGCAGGAATTAGCAGCTCTAAAGAGCCCAGCCAGGAGACAAGGGGACGTGGGCAGAAACTTCCGGAAGTTTGGTTCACGGTCACGT